>NC_059271.1:13652691-13690191 GCF_017591435.1 Portunus trituberculatus | reverse complement strand
TATATATATATATATATATATATATATATATATATATATATATTTTTTTTTTTTTTTTTTTTTTTCCCACTCGAGGGAGATCTGCCAAAGGCAACAAATTATTAGAAGAAAAAAAAGGCCCACTAGAACTGCAGGTTCCCTAAAAGATTTGAAGGAATTAACCAAAAGCCATGGACAAATATCTTGAAATCTCTTAAAAGAAGTCAAGTCGTAGGAAGATGGAAATACAGGAAAAGGTAGGGAGTCCCAGTGTTTACCAGTGAAAAGTATGAATGATTGAGAATACTGGTTAACTCTTGTATTAGAGGATTTAACAGAATAGGGATGAGAGGAAGAAAGCCTTGTGCAGTAAGGCCACAGGAGGAGAGGAAGCATGCAGTTAGCAAGATCAGTAGAGCAGTTAGTATGAAAATAGCGATAAAAGATAAAAAAAAACGATACAACATTTCGGCGGTGAGAAAGAGGCTGAAGACAGTCAGTCTGAGGAGGGGAGTTAATGAGACGAAAAGCTTTTGATTCCATCCTATCTAATAGAGCTGTATGAGTGGAATCCTTACCAAACATGCGGAGAGTACTCCATACAAGGACGGATAAGGCCCTTGTACAGAGATAGCAATTGGAAGTGCGGGAAAAACTGGCGGAGACATCTCAGAGCGCCTTTCTTCATAGAAATTGTTTTTAGCAAGGGATGAGATGTGAAATCTCTAGTTAAGATTATGAGTACAGAACTACAGGACATACCAAGGATATTCAGTATGGAAGAGGGAGACAGATGAGTGTCATTGAAGAAAAGGGAATAGTTGTCTGAAAGGCTGTAAAGAGTTAATAGCTGGAGAAAGCGTTGAAAACTACTAGATTTTCTCTGCCCTAATCAGAAATCTTAGAAGATCTGCCAAGGGCAACAAAATAAAAAAAAAAAAAAAAACTGCAGGTTCCCGAAAAGATTTGAAGGAATTAGCCAAAAGTCAGGGACAAATGTCTTGATATCTCCCTCTTAAAAGAAGTCAAGTCCAGAGGGAAATACAGAAGCAGGTAGGGAGTTCCAGAGTTTACCAGTGAATGATTGAGAGTACTCTTGCGTTAGGGAATTGGACAGAACAGGGATGAGAGGAAGAAGAAAGCATTGTGCAGCGAGGCCACAGGAGGAGGGGAGGCATGTAGTTAGCAAGAACAGCAGAACAGTTAGCATGTAAATAACGATAAAATATAGAAAGAGATGCAACATTCCGGCGGCGAGAAAGAGGATGAAGGCAGTCAGTCAGAGAAGAGGAGTTGATTAGACGAAAAGCTTTTGATTCTGGCCTATCTAATAAAACTGTGTGAGTGGAATCCCCCCCGAAACATGCGAAGAGTACTCCATACAGGGGCAGATAAGGCTTTTGTACAGAGGGGCGAGGAAAACTGGCGGAGATGCCTCAGAACGCCTAACTTCATGGAAGAGCTGCTTTAGCAAGAGATGAGATGTGAAGTTTCCAGTTAAGATTTTCTCGGAAATGGAAAAAAAAGATAGAAGAATTAATATGATCTGTTTCAAGTTACAGCTTACTAAAGGCGACGTCACACTAGCACTTTTCTGTCAACTTTCTTAAGACTCAACTTTTGTCAATGCTCTGCCTTTGTCGCGTTTGTCAATTGTAAACAAACATGGCTGCCCCTTCACCCCCCAACAAACCCTTGCCATTTTGTATTTGCTATTTTTGGCCTTCAATACTCTCTATGAGAAACTCTTCAGACAGCTTTGTCCATTCATAAACAACAGAGCAGCTCATCTTGGCCCGTTGTTACTTGAAAGTTCTGCCTAGGAGCGTCGCAGTCCCAGGGATATGTAAACAAACGACTGGACCACTTTTCACTGATATATATATATATATATATATATATATATATATATATATATATATATATATATATATATATATATATATACACACACACACACACACATACATCTACTTATCAAGATTCTATTAAGTTGAGATTATAGCATCAATGAAATTAATAAGAAAATAAATTTTATTGTAAAAGCTTTGATTAGGAGGAGGAGGAGAAAGAGAGGTTAAGAATAAGTTAATGGTGTACATGTTGAGTAGCATGGTTAAGGTATAAACGCAGCAGTAGGAAAACGAAGAAACAAAGGGAGATACAAGGTGTCGGGATGCATGAGAAAATGATATTATGATGCTAAAGAATGAGAATGATAGAGCATGTGAAAATTATATAGGGAAAACGGATGAATATGGATGATATCTTTACTTTTTTTTTTACAAAAGAACACAGAATAAATAAATGAAGAAAGTTCTTAACAACTATATGATCCATATCAAAATCATTCAAATATTCACAAAACAAATCAAATCGCAAAGTAAAACATTGGTGAAGTAAAGAATGTGACGAAATGGAAATAGAACCTAGAGTAAAATGACAAATTAATCTCGCAATTGATTACTCAATCATTAGGAACAATATAATAAAAAAAAAAAGTAAAGTGACAAAATATGCTTCACTCGAGGCTGATATAAAAGGCGAAGGAGTGAAAGTCAAGACAAGTAATAAAAAAAAAAAATAATAATAATGATTTGAACGGACACCCACTTCTCTCCGGATCGTAGGACAACCTCAGCACAGTCCTCGTGAGGATCCGGCAGGGGGCGATTCCGATGGCGGTCGTCCACGTAACTTCTGCGAGGATTTGGGTCGACGCTCTTAAGTTTATGATCTGCAGGAGGAGAAAGAAAAAACTTTATATATTACACACTAAAATCAGACACTCGTCTTCGTCCTCCTCCTCTTCCTATTACCATTATAACTTTTATGAAGGAGGGAATCTGATTAAGGGCAACACGAGCAGAAGGTAATAGACACCTAGCAAAATGATAATCTACTCCTATAGCGAGATCTAATAGCACTAGTTCTATTCTGCACCTGTTCTGGTCTGAATCAGTTCAGGGAGTGCTGTGAACTTACTGAACGTTTACCTCTGTGTCTCAAAACTCCAGGGGACAGTCAACCAATTTATCTAGAATTGGTGACCCCAAAGCCAGTCTTGGAGTACCTTTCTGAGGAGGGGACCATAAATGTTCCCAGGTCAGACTGCTCTCTCGGTAGCGATCATAAATGTCTTAACATCCCCCTCAACTTTTCTTTATTAATTTCTGCATCATTCACGGACTTAGATTTAATTTAAAATTTATAGAACGCCACTTCCCTCAACTAAACCTCAACTTCTATTCCTCACCAAAACACAGGTATCTGAGACAACTGAAAGTGACCCCCTTTCGTTTCCTTCCTACTTTCTCTATCATGATTTTCGTTCCGGAGTTGGATGTTGTGTCTATGTACGCAACGACTTGACTTGCTCTCCAGCCCACACTTTTGAATCTTCTGAGTTTTCCACCATCAGGCTTCAACTCAAAAGTCACTCCCTAACTAAATTTATCTGTGCTGTCTATCTCTCCCCTAACTCCTCTGACTATAGAAAAATCTTTGACTATTTATCTTCTAAAGTGAAGCACATTCTATTTCTCTATCCTTTCACTGATATCTCCATTCTTGGAGATTTCAATGTTCAACACAAGCTTTGGGTTTCCTCTCCCTTCACTGACCATCCTGGTGAAATAGCTTTCAACTTTACTATCTTCCATGACGAAGAGAAAGGGGTACAACATCCTACTAGTATTCTTGACTGTCTTAGAGATCCAACCAATATTCTTGACCTTTCCTTACTTCTTCTGTTAATACTGTTACATTATCTTCTTCGTTGGGCTCCTCCAATCACATTCTTATATCTATATCTTGTCCAGTTTTTTTTTCAATCCCCCCTCAGGAATCCCAAAAGCGGAGGTGCCTCTGGCATTTTGTCTCTGCCAGTTGGGAGTACATGAGGAGGTACTATGCAGATTTTCCTTGGAATGATTATTGTTTTCCGTATCAGAGACCCATCTCTGTGTGCTGAGCATATAAGAGATAATAGTGTCTGGCATAGAGGCGTAATTTCTTCACCCTTTTTTCAATTTAAACCTTCTAAACTTTGGTTTAACACACCCTGTTCTCCTGCCATACACCATAGAGAGGGTGCCCACAGAAGGTACTTGAGCCTTCCATCATCTGAATTTCATGTACCTACTACCAGGAATCAAACCAAGTCTGTTCTTCAACTTGTCAAATACTCTTTCGTTCATAGAAAATGCCAATCTTTCAAAAATACAACTCCCCTCAAGACTTTTGGCACCTGGCCAAAGACATCTCCAATATTTTTTCTTTTTAATCTTTCCCCCTTTTATTCTATCTATTCTGATGGCACCACTGCCATCACATCTGTCTTTAAAGCTAAACTCTTCTCTCAAACTTCTTCTAATAACTCTACTTTGGAGGATTCTGGATTTCTCCCTCCCTCTCCACCTCCCTCTGACTATTTCATGCCATCAACTAAAATTCTTTGTAGTGATGTTTTCCATGCCCTGGCTGGCCTAAACCCTCGGAAGGCTAAAAAAACTCTGCCTTCATGCTTGCACCTTGCCTAGCCAAACTCTTTCAACTCTGTCTATCGACTTTTACTTTTCCTTCTTGCTGGAAGTTTGCTTATATTCAACCTGTTCCTGAAAAGGGTGACCCTTTTAATTCCTCAAATAATCGCCCTACAGCTTTAATTTCTTGCTTAACTAAAGATTTTCAATTTATCCTGAATAGGAAGATTCTTAAACATCTGTCACCTCACAATCTAATATCTGATCGCTAGTATGGCTTCCGTCAAGCCCGCTTTCCTGAGTCTTGGTCATCCTGTTTTAGAGATTTCAGTGAAACTTTTCTTGTTGTGTTAGACATATGAAAAAAGCTTTTTGATAGAGGCTGGCACAAAGCTGTGATTTCAAAACTGCCCTCCTACGGTTTCTATCCTTGTCTCTGGAACTTTATCTCAAGTTTCCTTTTCTGACTCTTCTGATCTTTCTAAGATTTCTGATTGGGGCAAAGAAAACTGCTCTGCACAAGGGCCTCATTTGCCCTCATCTTCTCATGTTTCGGGTTTCCACTCACACAGTTTTATTAGATTGGGTGGAATCAAAAGCATTCTGTCTTATCAGTTCTCCTCCTCAGACTGACCGTCTTCAGCCTCTTTCTCACCGCCAAGTTTTTTTTTTATTATTAATGCAAGAGGGGAATGTATCATATATATATATATATATATATATATATATATATATATATATATATATATATATATATATATATATATTGTGTGTCTCTGTGTATCGTGTATATCTTCATCATGTATTTCATTTCTATATATTAAGCCTGAGTGATCTGTGAGAAATCTTTTATGAACTGACGATAAAATCCTGCGAGACCAAGGAAACTACAAATGGCATCAGCGTCAGAAGGCACAGGAAACTCTGAGATGGCACGAATTTTGTCATCAAGGGTGTGGATACCATGACTATCAACTTTGTGACCGAGAAACCGAATTTCACGCTTGAGGAGCTGACATTAGCTGAGTTTAATTTTCAATCCGACCTTAGCAAAACGTGCAAGAACTTCAGATAAGGTATTGAGATACTCAGACAGATTTTTTGAAGAACTTCAGATAAGGTATTGAGATACTCAGACAGATTTTTTGAAGCGATCACAAGATCGTCTAGATAGCAAAACACTGAAGTACCCAAGAGACCAGACAGTACAGAGTTCATGAGACGAACGAAAGTCAAAGGGGCGTTTCTCAATCCCATGGCCATGCGTTTGAATGCATATTGGCCTGATGATGTGGTGAATGCTGTATATGGGCGAGAACTTTCTTCCAGATCGACCTGGAAGAACCCAGACTGTAGGTCGAGGGTTGAGAAAACAGTGTTAGAGTCGCCTATTGACTGAAGTAGATCTGCGAGAACAGGCATAGGATGTCGATCGGGAATTGTGATCACGTTCAGACGACGGAAATCCACCACGACCCGAAACTCACCATCAGACTTGAGAACCAAGAAAAGCGGAGCGTTGAAAGGCGAAGCCGCAGGTTCAATGACGTCATCCTGAAGTATGGCTCTGACAGCATCGTCCACCATTGTCCTACGACTGTGAGGGATACGGTAAGCAGGGACGTAGGTGGGAGTCGAGCCGTATTTTTGGCCTTCGATGCGAAAGGACATCACTCAGCACTGTCTCATTTTGAGTCCCCCAATCTACCATATTCCATCCTTCATGCACCTTGGGACAGCCTATCTATCAACGTGTTAAGCTTCCTCTCACAGAAAACGGTCATCAGTACTTGCTTGTTTGCGTGGATAGTTTCAGTCGGTTCAGCATCTTGGTTCCTCTCAAGCACAAATCTGCACAATCCATTGCACGCGCACTGATCAATGAAGTCATATGCCGCTATGCTACTCCTCGCGTCATTTTATCGGACAACGGCACCGAGTTCAACGTACCATACTCAAAGCAGTTTGCGATTCATTTCACATCAAGAAATGTAACATCATCCCATATTCTCCTCAAGCTAACGGTAAAGTAGAAAGAGCTAACCGTCGTATCCTCGATATCCTTCGCTTCATTGCAAGTTCAAACTCTGCATGGGATGCACATATTCCTCTCGTTGCGTGCTCGCTGAATTCTGCCATTCACTCCTCCATCAATGAGTCTCCGCATTTCGTCCTTTTCGGTACAGACAAGCGACTCCCACACGAGCTTCTCTCCTCAGAACCTCGTCCGCTCTATTGCCTCGACGATTACGTCAAATTCAGAGTCAATGCTTTTCAGCGTATCTACACGTCGGTGCGAGACAACCTCTCTGACTCCCAGGAGTCAATGCTGGGAAAGCAACATCGCCGCTCTACCCTTCGCAAGATAGCAATCGGAAATGTTGTATTCCATAGAGTCCATGACCGTCACTCAAAACTCGATCCGCTCTTTCACGGCCCTCACCGAGTCACAGAGCTCATGCACGGTCATAAGGTGAAGATCATCGAGCTAAAGACAGGCAAAGAAAACATCGTTCATAGAGATCATCTCAAGCGTGTCGATCGTGGGTTCGACACGGGCACCACCACGCCCCTGACTCTCCCACAGCAGGGATCTGTCAGCATCGACAGTCAGCCTGTCTCACCTCCTCCACCTTCAATTCCCTATAACCTTCGGTCTCGCCCAGTGTAGTAGTCAGTTCTCTATTCCCATTCATCTTCTCTCGTATGTATATATTCATGTATATGTTTTCATGTATTTTATCTATATTTTATCTTGTACTATGTTGTATTGTATAACTGATCCTCTTATATCATTGTCCCCCTTCTTCATTTAAGTTCTATTTTCAATATATTTTTATTGATATCCGAGGACGGATGCTTCCAAGGGGGAAGTAATTGTATCATATATATATTGTGTGTCTCTGTGTATCGTGTATATCTTCATCATGTATTTCATTTCTATATATTAAGCCTGAGTGTCTTTGTGTATCGCATATATCTTCATCATGTATTTCATTTCTGTATATTAAGCCTGAGTTCCCCACGTTTTACGAATGTTCCATACACACCCACATTCCATTGTCACCCCACCATTCCTCAAGCCATGCCGGATCCAATGAGTTTAAACCATCCATTTGACGTCACGCCGCTGGGTCGAGGTAAGCCAATCACGAGGTCGTGACCCAAGCGCCTTCCCGGGACACCTTACCCACATTGATCCTCTCTCACTCTCATTCTCTGTCCAGCTTCCGTGTAGGGTATACATAATTTCCTCAGGCAAGGCAAGGCGTGGGTGCTCGTATCATTGTGTGTGTATATATCTACAATAGACGCATCATCAGTTCATGAGTGTTTCCGTCTTTCCTCATCTCAAGCAATCTACATCTCAAACCGTGGTGGGCCATATACTTTCTTCTACACACCTTTTATTCTGATACATTTGTGGCAGCTTTTTATTGATATAGGAAGTTGGCCAAGGGCAATAAAAGAATTAAAAAAAAAAAAAAAAGATCCACTTTGTATGCCAGTTCTCTTAAAGATTAAAATAGGATACGCCAAATGTCTGTGACAAATATCTTGAAACTCCTCTTAAAAGAAGTCAAGTAGTAGGAAGCTGGAAATACAGAAGCACGCAGGGAGTTCCAGAGTATACCAGAGAAAGGTATGAATGATTCCGACATGACTGGTTAACTCTTGCATTAGGGAGTTGAACAGAATAAGGATGAGAAGAAGAAAGCTTTGTGCAGCGAGGCCACAGGAGGATAAGAGGCATGCAGATAGCAAGATCAATAAAGAAGTTAGCAAGAAAATAGCGATAAAAGATAGTAAGAGATGCGTCATTTCAGCGGTGAGAAAGAGGCTGAAGACAGTCAAGTCAGTTAAAGGAGAGTTGATGAGATAAAGAGCTTTAGATTCCACCCTATCTAATAAAACTGTGTGAGTGAAACCACCCAAACTCACGAAGAGTACTCCATACAAAAACGGATAAGGCTATTGTACAGACTTAGCAGTTGGAGGGGAGATAAAACTGGCGGAGACGCATCACAATGCCTAATTTCATAGAAGCTGCTTTAGCAAGAGATGAAATGTGAAGTTTCTAGTTTAGAGTATGACTCATAATCCTCGCTCTGCAATTTACTCATAACTTATGAGTAAAGGACTGACCGAGGATATTCAGTGTAGAAGAGGAAGACAGTTCATTGTCACTGAAGAAGAGGGGATAGTTGTCTGGAAGATTGTGTCCAGTTGATAGATGGACGAATTAAGTTTTTAAGGTATTGAACACTACCAAGTTTTCTCTGCCCCAATCAGAAATATAAGAAAGATCAGGCGTTCCTGCATGATCTGTTGACTTTCTGAAGGGTTAGTCGTCTCTGAAAGGGCATGGAAAGATATAGGATGATATCATCAGCATAGGAGTGGATAGGGCATAAAGTTTGCTTAAGTATATCATTAATGAATAATAGAAAGAGATGGGATGACAGTACAGAACCCTAAGGATCACCATTGTTAAGAGATTTTAGAAGAACAGTGTCTGTTTACTACGGCTGCAATAGAACGGTTGGAAAGGAAACTTGAGGTAAAGTTGCATAGAGAAGGATAGATACTGTAGAAGGGCAGTTTTGAAATCAATCATTTGTGCCAGATATTATCAAACGCTTTTAAAATATATCTAACGTGACAGCAAAAGTTTCACCGAAATCTATAAAAGAGGATGATCAAGATTCAGTAAGGAAAGCCAAAAGATCACCAGTAGAGCGACCTTGACGGAAGCCATATTGGCGATCGGATAGAAGACTGCGAAGTGACAGATGTTTAAGAATCATCCTATTGAAGGTAGATTAAAAAAAACTTTAGACAAGGAAAAGATTAAAGCTATAGGGCGGTAGTTTGAAGGATTAGAACGGTCACCCTTTCTAGGAACAGGCTGAATGTGGGCAAACTTCCAGCAAGAAGGAAAGGTATAAGTCAATAGGCATAGTTAAAAGAGATTGACCAAGGCACAGAAGCACAGTTTTTGAGAATAGGAGGAACCCCATCAGATCCATAAGCCT
This sequence comes from Portunus trituberculatus, assembly GCF_017591435.1. Taxonomy (NCBI): domain Eukaryota; kingdom Metazoa; phylum Arthropoda; class Malacostraca; order Decapoda; family Portunidae; genus Portunus; species Portunus trituberculatus. The sequence continues at coordinate 13,680,692 of NC_059271.1, read as the reverse complement.
TCCGAGGGGTTAGGCTAGCAGGGGCATGGAAAACATTGCTACAAAAAATTTTAATTGAAGGCATGAAATAGTCAGAGGTAGGAGGAGAGGGAGGGACGAGCTGAAAATCATCCAAAGTGGAGTTGTTAGCAAAGGCCTATCTTCTACCGCTATTTTCATGTGAACTGCTCTTCTGATCTTGCTAACTGCATACATCCCCTCCTCCTGCCGCCTCGCTGCACAAAGCTTTCCTCTTCCTCTCATCCCTATTCTGTTCAACACAAGTACTCTTAATCATTCAGTCCTTTCTCTGGTAAACTCTGGAACTCCCTGCCTACTTTTGTTTTTACAACCTCCTATGACTTGACTTCATTTAAGAAGGTTTCTAGATATTTATCCCTTTCTTTTGGCTAACTCTCTTTGCCCTGCAATTAGGTGGTTCTTATATATATATATATATATATATATATATATATATATATATATATATATATATATATATATATATATATATATATATATATATATATATATATATATATATATATATATATATATATATATATATATATATATATATATATATATATATATATATATATATATATATATATATATATATATATATATATATATATATATATATATATATATATATATATATATATATATATATATATATATATATATATATATATATATATATATATATATATATATATATATATATATATATATATATATATATATATATATATATATATATATATATATATATATATATATATATATATATATATATATATATATATATATATATATATATATGTATATAGTATACATGTATGTTTTGTTGCCCTAGGCCAGCTTCCCTCTCTTACATAAAAAAAAAAGCTAAAATAAATAGATAAATAAATCATCAGGCCCACTGAATCTGCCAGTCCCTAATGAGTAAAAAATACCTCAAAATTAGTTTAATTATTTTGAATCCTCCCTATTAAATTAATTAAGCCATCGATAAGACTACGACTATTACTACTATTAATACTGCTATTACTACTTGTATTACTACTACTACTACTACTGTTCCTACAATTCCTACTACTACTACTGTTCCTACTATTCCTACTACTACTGTTCCTACTATTTCTTCTACTACTACTACTACTACTACTACTACTACTATTAGTAATACTATCACCACTACTACCACTACTACTACTACTACTATTAATACAACTACTATTTATTATTATTATAACATTAATAATAATAATAATAATAATAATAATAATAATAATAATAATAACAATAATAAATACAATTATGAAACAAACCAACGAAAATTATAAAAAAACAAAAGCCCAAAAAATTCCTTAGACACGTTACTACACTTAATATGATATCGCCTCCCTCCCACAATCGCATCACAAAGTAAACATGACATGGCATGATGAAGCTGACATAATTTCACCTCCCTCACTGCTTTCGTTGGTATCAACTCGTACTCTTAGCCTTCTTTCTCACCAATCCTCAGCAAACGTCTGGATCACCTTGCCCCTTCATTTTGCCCTCCTATGATCCCTACCGCCTCTTCGCCCATACTATTCCCTGCTCGTCACTGCAGCTGAGAGTAGATACAAATCTCACACAATCACGGCTCGTTGAGTGTTGACAGTGCGTCATGTGCATAAAATAGAGGCAACAATGGGAGGATGGCGTCGCTCGCTTGAGCGCGCGCACACGCACACGCAAACAAACAAACACACACACACACACACACACACAGGATCATGCAGTTTCTCTTCCTTTCACATGAAATCATTTCTAAAATATCCTTAAGTTTAATGTCCACAAGAAATCATTGGCGATTCATCCCACTTTTCCTCTCTAATATTTTGCAGTAAGAGTAGCGACTGAAAAGTTAAGAAAATAAATAATCACTGGTTACGTGAATACACAAATAAATGTTTAAGTGACTCTCCAGGAGATGGTTGATGAGATGAGAAAATACTGTTGGTAGTAGTAGTAGTAGTAGTAGTAGTAGTAGTAGTAGTAGTAGTAGTAGTAGTAGTAGTAGCAGCAGCAGCAGCAGCAGCAGCAGCAGCAGCAGCAGCAGCAGCAGCAGCAGCAGCAGCAGCAGCAGCAGCAGGAGGAGGAGGAGGAATGCATACTTGGTAATGGAGAATATCAAAGCTGGTGTCCACTCATAAAGGAGGAATGTATACTCGTAATACGTGTCGTGCCTTCCTCTTCCTCCTCCTCCTTCTCTTCCACTCTCTCACACTCGCCCTCGCCATATTGCCTAACTATACATATGTCACTCTCCGTAAACGTCTATCTTTCCTCACAAGCCACCACCACTATCACCACTACTACCATCCCACCCTTCATCGCTGTATCTGTGACTTGAAAAGAAGTCTCATCGAAGCGCCTTCCCTTGATGGCATTAGGGGGATCAGTCTCCTGACGGTCTTTATCTCACTCGTCCATCTTCGCCTGCCAGTGTCAAAGGTCTTTAGTACCCCTCTGCCTTGATTTTTCACCCTTATCTTTTTTTACATCTCTTTAGCAATCTGGGGACGTTATCTGCTGTCTGAGAGTGCCCTTAGCCATATAAAGGGAAGAGGAGAGGATGAAGAATGCGAGAGAGAAAGAGAGCAGGGTTCTATAGATGCAGGAATAGTAGGAGGAAACGCATCAAGTCACCCATCGTTGTTTGTCTGTTTATCTCCAGGGTCAGATAGCAGCGGCCAGGCACGACATTCCCGCATTCTCTCCCCGCGCGACAAGATTCTGTGAGGGCCAGCCAAGGTGGTGTATCTGTCTTCCCAGTATCATTGTGACCCATCAAGCTGGACACAGTACAGCTCTGCATGCTACCAATAGTTATGCACTGCTTCCCATGTCTCCCATCCTTCTCTTCCAGTCCTTCTCATATATGTTTTAGATTTCCCTTCCGTTTCCCGTCTCCCCTCCCATTTCTTTCCTCTCCCTTCCATCCCCACTTCCTCCTCCTTTGATTCTCAGGATTATAAGTCATGAATAACGGCACGCATTACTTCATGTCCTTCGTGAGGTGTATTGCAACTGTCTGCTCCAACTTCTTCTTAACGAGATGAAGTAATGCACGGTTGTACTCAACACTGGCTGACACACTAAAGTGACTCGGCAATTCTAGTTGAATCACGCACGCTCAATCACCACAGTAAAGAGGATATTTCGCTTTTAATTCCTATTCTCTTCACTTGAGTCTTTGCTTAATTGGGTCTTTGCTTATCAGTCCTTCCACACACAGTACCTAGGTTACCACATACACACTCCCTCTCATAAAGTGTCATGTGTATATTTAGAGAGGGAAAGACGTTGATATAAAGCCGCACCGAAGGGAGAAATGTAGATGTTCGGAGTGGTATCAAAAGAAGACTACAGTGAACAAGAGCAGAACAGAACAGAACAACAGAGCCCCATCAGGAGTTAAGTAAGGCTCATCGGTTGTTTCTCAGCGATTCGAGTGTTGGTTTAGCACGGCAGCTCCAGCGGCCACACACACACACACACACACAACAAACGGCCCATTGACTAACCTTCCGTGGCCACACTGCACGCCTCTAGTCTAGACCATTCACAGCTCCCACTGATACACAAAAATAACCTCAACATGGGTTTTATTTCCTTCTTCCGTCCCTCCAGCCGTCCCTCTTTCTTCATTCACTCATGTTCGCATACAAACAAATCCTCGCTCTCGGTTCACGGCTAGAAGCAACCAGAGGACGACGAGGAGAGAAGACAGCGATAAAACATGAAACGTGCATAGGTAAGGAAGTATACATCGTGTAACATCGGCAAGGAATAGACATCTGCGGTGGATGGTGGGAATACCTCGTGGAGGCGGCAACGGGGGAGCAACACAGCCTTTCCTTGCTCTGTCTTGCATCACGTTGTGGCACCAGCAATAAACTAACTGACCGACAGTGAAAAACGACGATACCACCGCCGCCATCCATGAAGTAAGGGAGCAGTGACCGCCTCTACTACTCTCACCACAAGCTACGTTGCAACTGACTGAGGAGTCAGTCTGACTGTCTCACCCACCCACCCACTCTCTCTCTCTCTCTCTCTCTCTCTCTCTCGTAACCACACAGTAGGGTAAAGAGGGTTAGGAGAGAGAGTGGGCGGCAGAGGGAGAGGGATGCGGGGACAAAGAGGAATAGAAGAGTTGGATGATTGCGGATAGCGGTCGAAGAGGAGGAGGAAGGCATGTAGTAGAGAGAGAGAGAGAGAGAGAGAGAGAGAGAGAGAGAGAGAGAGAGAGAATACTCTACGGGTTATAAAACAAGCTGGTAACTCATTGTCCTTAAGATAAATAAGATACGTGTATTTACCTAGTTGTATTTACCTAGTTGTAGTTTTACAGGGCCTGGGCTTTATGCTCGTGTGGCCCCGTCTCCATATCTACACTTATCCAATCTTACTTTAAAAGTATGCACACTCGTTCCAGACATTACTTCTTCATTTAAACTGTTCCACGTCTCAATACATCTTTGCGGAAAACTATATTTTTTAACATCTCTCAGACATCTTACTTTTCTCAGCTTTTTACTATGCGATCTTGTGCTTCGAATGTCATATTCTTCTCTCAGGATCAGTTTCTCATTATCCACTTGGTCCGTTCCGTTGATCAATTTATAAACTTGTATCAGGTCTCCTCTCTCCTTCTTTGTTCCAGGGTTAGTAGATCCATAGCCTTTAGTCTCTCCTCATATGTCATCCCTTCAAATTCTGGAACCATTCTTGTAGCCATTTTTTGTAGTCTCTCCAATTTCCTTATGTGTTTCTTTTATGAGGGGTCCACACTACTCCTGCATATTCCAATCTGGGTCTTATTATAGTACTTATCAATTTCTTCATCATTTCTTTGTCCATGTAGTGAAATGCTACTCCAATATTCCTTAGCAAATTATATGTTTCTCTAAAAATTCTATCAATATGGCTTACTGGTTGATTGTTTTCTTCCATCGTCACTCCTAAGTCCTTTTCCTTTTTACTTTCTCCAGTTCTACTCCATCTCCCATCTTATAGATTCCCACAGGTCGTCTTTCACTCTTTCCCATTTCCATGACATGGCTTTTGTTCACATTGAATTCCATTTCCCACTTTTACTCCATTCCCAGATCTTATTTAGGTCTTCTTGCAGTATTTCACAATCCTCTTTTGCTTTATAACTCTGCACAGTTTCGTATCATCTGCAAACAGATTTATGTAGCTGTTCACTCCTTCTGGCATGTCGTTAATATAAATGAGGAAAAGTATTGGTGCCAATACTGACCCCTGTGGCACTCCGCTTTCTACTGCTCTCCACTTGGACTTCATATCTTTAACTACCGTCCTTATTTCTCTCCCCTCAAATAATTTTCTATCCATCTCAATGTGCTTCCTTTTAAGCCACCCTTCTCCTCTAACTTCCATAGTAATCTTGCATGTGGCACTTTGTCAAACGCCTTTTTTAAATCCAAATAAATACAGTCAACCCATCCTCTCTCTCTTGTACTCTATCAACTATTCTAGAATAGAAACTCAATAAATTAGTTACACAAGACCGTCTTTTCTAAAACCAAATTGGCTATTTGATATTAATTTGTTGTCTTCAAGGAACTTGATCCATTGTTTCTTTATTATTCTTTCACACATCTTGCATATTACACTAGTTAGTGATACCGGTCTGTAATTTAAAGGTTCTTCCTTCCACTCTTATATATGGGAACCACCTCAGCTCTTTTCCATTCTACTGGTACTGTTCCATTTTCTATTGAGCATTTTATGATGTTGTATATAAGACTTGCTAGTTCTTCCCTACATTCTTTCAGTATTCTGCCTGAGACTTCATCTGGTCCCATTGCCTTCTCTTCATCCAGTTCCTTCATTAACTCTTTTATTTCAAGCTTGGTTACTTTAATCTCTTTCATATAGATTGTCTCTCTATTACCCTGTGGCCTCTCAAATTTGGATTCCTTAGTAAAGACCTCCTGGAATTTTTTATTTAATAGTTCTGCCATACTTTTTGGGTCTTCCACCATCCCGTTCTCTCCTTTTAACCTTTCTATTGTTTCTTTTGCCTAATTTTTCCATTTATGAATCTATAGAACAATTTTGGTTGCTCCTTACATTTTTCGACAATGTCCTTTTCAAAGTTCTTTTCCTTCCTCACCTTAACATTCATTTCTCGCTGCCTTGAAGTTTTCCTTATTTGTTGGATTTCTATTTCTCCTCCACCTTTTCCATGCTCCATCTCTTTTCTCCTTTGCCCTAGCACACCTTGCATTAAACCAATCTTTCTTTCCTTCTTCTTTAGGTCTATATTTTGGGACATATTCCTGACTCCTGTTTTGTATATTTCCAAAAATAAGTTATATTCTCTTGCATTGTCTCTGAGTTTTCCATCTCCTCCCAGTTTACATTTTTAAAATAGTTCTTGAGATTCTCAATATCAGCCTTTCTGTAATTTAATCGGTCTCCTTTGTATGAATCGTCTCTATCTTCCTTTCCCTCTTCTATATCTATTTCTAATATTACATGGTCACTCTTTCCCAATGGGCACTTATATCTTATATCATCATTCATTTGTATACCCTTGTAAAAACTAGGTCCAATCTCGCCGGCTCGTCGTTTCCTCTGAATCTTGTGCATTCCTTTACTCTCTGGTCCATCATATTGTCTATCATTAGGTTCAAGAATCTTTCTCCCCAGGCTTCTTCCCCCATACCACTTTCATAACTTCTTTACAGTTGAAATTCCTTTACTTTTCTCCTTTCTTTAACGATTCTCATTAGACTCCTTATTGTGTCATCTATCATGTCTTTATATTCTTGATTGGTCCATGAATTTGTTTTGGTGGCACATATGTTACAATGATTAACTCTTTTTTATTAATATGCATCTTAACATACAATACTTCTGCTTTTCTTTCCCCACATTCCACTTGGTTTATCACTATCTCCTTCCTTAACATTATCATGACTCCTCCTCCTCCTTTACCCACTCTGTCTCTTCTCCATACATTATACCTATTATCCAAGACTATTTTGATTGCCTTATTTAGTTTTGTTTCAACCAGGCATACAATATCTGGATTTTCTTTCTTTATGTAATCTCTTAATTCTAATTTACTTGATAAAACCCGTCTATGTTCGTATACATCATTTTTAGTCTTTTGCCTTTATCATTTTTAGTTAAACTTGTTCCACTTTTTCTCTTCCTTCTCGTTTATATACCATTTCCTTATCCTGTCTCCTAGAATTCTCCAAAAAAATGCCTTTTTTTCCTCTTCTGACCTTTCATTATTTTTTTCCTTACTGCTGCTGCCAGTTCATTGTATCTCTTCCTTTCTTCCTCATTTCTATTTTTCTTTATATAGATATCCTTGCAGCCTTCTGTTTCTCTAAGTTTTGTTGTTCTATATAATATTTCTTCTGTTGCTGCTTGTGATTTTAGTAGTATTTTAATTGGTCTCGTTTTTCCTTCTTGATATGGTCCCATTCTGTTTATTTCTTCTACTTCCTCTTCCAAGTTCTGCCTATCTTCGTCGTTTAGATTCTTCAGTAGGTCTTTGACTGATTTCATTTCTTCTTTTCTCTTTTGGTCTATATTTTATATTTTTTCTTTTATTCCAAATACGACTACACTCTTCTTTTTTCTGCAATTTCTCTAACTAGATTTTCTTTTGTCTTGAGGACTCCTATCATTTTGTTTGTCATATTTTCTTCTTTTCTTTAAGTTGTTCTTGAATCACCTCCTGAAAATCGGCCTTATCTTTCTTATCTTGGACTCTCCATGCTTGTACTTCTTTTTTAATCACGTTCTGTACTCTTTCCTCTTCCTTGTTTACTAGATCTTTCAGCTTCTCCTTTTCTTTCTCGGCTTTACCGAGTCCTTCTTCCATCTGCTTTTTGTAGTTAGCTACTTCCTTTTTTAGTTCTTCGTTTTCCGCTCTTAGCCTAGCTTCATTTTCTTCCACTTTTCTTATCCTTTCTCTCAGTCTTATAAACTCCTTTTCCTGTTCTTTATTCTCTTTCATTTCCATCTTCTCCTTTATCAGTTTATCTAGTTTACATTCAATATTGAACACTCTCTTAAGTAGTGAAGTAGTCGTCGTATCGAACCCTTCGAATACGCGTTCTCCCTCACCAACATAGTCATCATCAGCCCCTTCTCTATTCTCATGTCTGCATTTGGATGGAATCTCTTTTTCACTCATTATTCCTTAATAATTGATTTCATGAAGAAAAAAAAAAAAATGAGTCCACACTACCTGCCCAGGCCACTGTAAATACTATACAACAGGTATGTAGTGAAGATCAGCTGATCGTCGGAACTGCGCCAGTGCGTCCGCCCTCAACCGTGTCTCTCGTGTAAGTCACTGTTTGATCTGCTGCAGTCTCTGACGAGACAGCCAGACGTTACCCTACGGAACGAGCTCAGAGCTCATTGTTTCCGATCTTCGGATAGGCCTGAGACCAGGCACACACCACACACCGGGACAACAAGGTCACAACTCCTCAATTTACATCCCGTACCTACTCACTGCTAGGTGAACAGGGGCTACACGTGAAAGGAGACACACCCAAATATCTCCACCCGGCCGGGGAATCGAACCCCGGCCCTCTGGCTTGTGAAGCCAGCGCTCTAACCACTGAGCTACCGGGCCGCGTGTGTGTGTGTGTGTGTGTTCATGGGCGTGAGAGCGCTGGGCAACACCATAGAATGTAACTAGTAAACACACCCCTGATTGCCTTCCTATACTCATTCCCTCCTTCATTCTGTACCACTATCCAATCCCTACTCCCCTCCCACCCCAAATTGCAACGATCATATCTCCCTCCTTCATACCCTACTCCCCACATCACCAGGACTGTAGGGGCGTGACGTGGCTTTCAATCTCCTCGTTATGAAGAGAAAGATTAATATTGTGACACCAGAGAGAGAGAGAGAGAGAGAGAGAGAGAGAGAGATTCACAAAATGTAAACAGATATATTAACTGCATGTATTGTTATGCAATTCAAAACACTATCCACTTAAAAGTAAACCATAAAAAAAAAATACAAGAAAAATAGAAACAAAGAAAATCAAGCAATAACAAACCAAGCTACAAAAGGTCTTTATAAGAAAGAATAAAAAAAAATGATAAACAAATAAATAAAACAATCAATTTACAAAAATTTTAAACTATAACAATATAAACATTTGAATGAAATATACATTCATACTTACACTATTTTTTTTTAATCTAGACGTTTACTTTAATTTCTAAATAACAATAAGACGAATAAATAAACAAATATAAAAATGATAGAGACGAGGCTTTATATACAAAAAGCACATTTTCTTATAAAGCACAGAATTATTACCACCACTTAGTGTAAATGTGACAAAAAGAAAAAAATCCACTTACTGGTGAAGGTCAAACTTAAAGGGTAATATTCAAAAGGTTGAGAGAGAGAGAGAGAGAGAGAGAGAGAGAGAGAGAGAGAGAGAGAGAGAGAGAGAGAGAGAGAGAGAGAGACAGACAGACACAGACAGAGAGAGAGAGAGAGAGAGAGAGAGAGAGAGAGAGAGAGAGAGAGAGAGAGAGAGAGAGAGAGAGAGAGAGAGAGAGACTTGGTCTGGTTGAGTGTCATGTGTTAACTCTCCTCAGCTGTACTGCATTAGTGTGTGTACATATGTATGTGTGTAGTTTTACACACACACACACACACACACACACACACACACACATACACACACACACACACGAAGAAATTAAATGGCCAAAAAAAAAATACACATAATATGCACAGACCTCCTAACACACACACACACACACACACACACACGGCCCGGTAGCTCAGTGGTTAGAGCGCTGGCTTAACAAGCCAGAGGACCGGGGTTCGATTCCCCGGCCGGGTGGAGATATTTGGGTGTGTCTCCTTTCACGTGTAGCCCGTGTTCACCTAGCAGTGAGTAGGTACGGGATGTAAATCGAGGAGTTGTGACCTTGTTGTCCCGCTGTGTGGTGTGTGCCTGGTCTCAGGCCTATCCGAAGATCGGAAATAATGAGCTCTGAGCTCGTTCCGTAGGGTAACGTCTGGCTGTCTCATCAGAGACTGCAGCAGATCAAACAAAGAATTACACAAACACACACACAAACAAACACACACACACACAAAGTTACCCCGTCACATTCACATTCTTCTTACGTACTTGATATTTCCACTCCGATTTTTCACTACTAACAACATTACAACAATACTTTATAAACACATACACTTGTCCGCTCTTGTCTCGCTCATAAAAGAGGAAGTACTGGAGGGTGAAAGCAACTTAAGATATATGGACACATAATTCTACTACTATCTTAAGGAAAATGGGACATTTAATACGAAATTTCTCACTTGAAGAGTGATAAGGAGAAAGATGATAAATGAGAATGGAAGTGAATAATCAAAATTAAATCACAAAAATAATCAATGAAAGAGAGAAAAAAAAAACAACAACACTATTAAGGAACAACAACAACAACAACAGAGAGAGAGAGAGAGAGAGAGAGAGAGAGAGAGAGAGAGAGAGAGAGAGAGAGAGAGAGAGATAAGAATTTGGCAGTACGTAGATAGTTCCTTTCCGTTGTACTGCAAGGTTCTAAGATGACCAGGAGGAGGAGGAGGAGGAGGAGGAGAAGGAGAAGGAGAAGGAGAAGAAGAAGAAGAAGAAGAAGAAGAAGAAGAAGAAGAAGAAGAAGAAGGAGGAGGAGGAGAAGGAGGAGGAGGAGGAGGAGGAGGAGGAGGAGGAGGAGGAGGAGGAGGAGGACGATGACAACGACGAGGTGAAGAAGAAAAAAGGAAGAGAAGGAGGATCAAGAGGAGGATGTGGTCAGAATAATAGTTTTCTGCATCCAGGGAGAAGAGCAACTCTCACCTGTGTATTTCCCTCCCTCCGTCTTATTTCCCTCTTTCTCGGTTTCTGTTCACAGACTCATGTACAACCACGCTCATCTTGAAACAATAACGAGATGACTTACAGTTTTGGTTCGAACATTCTCCTAGACCAACTCATCTCTTCATTTTTCATTTTCTTTCACTTTAGTTTCAACTAATCTATTTTTTTGTTTGTTTTATTTCCATTTTACTTTATTCACTTCCTCTTATTTTTCTTCTGCTTCATCGTTTTTCTCTTGATTATTTTTCCGTTTCAGTATTTTTTTTTCTTCTCTTTTGGTCTTTATTGATTTTCTCTGTTATTTTCCCTCAACTTTCACTTAGGTTTCTCTTAGTTTGCCGCTACTTTTTCTTTCATTTTTAAAATTTTGTTCTACTCTTTCATTAACTATCCTTTTTTTCTATTCTTCTCCATTTCTTTCACTCTTCCTCTTACTTTTTTCATCTTTCTTTTTAATTTTTTTAGAGAGCTTTTTCTCTATATTCCCGTCTTCTTAGGCTTTCCTCTTCCCAACAGGTCAATTTCCTTCAGGAACGCCTCCTCTTAAAAGAAACATGACTTCCTGACTTTTTCAGGGTCAAGCTTCTGCAGTATTTTTTTTCCTTTCCTCTCCATCCCTCTTTTTCTTCCTCTTTTCTTTGGTTAATCTTTTAGTTTTTCGCCTCTCCTTGTCACATTTTTTTTCTCTTTCTTGTAATTTTTCTTCCTCCCAAACGTGTCTTTTTTTTTCTTTTCTCTACTTCTCTTCCTTGATTCTTATTCAGTTTCTTCCTCTTCCCTTCTTCATTTCTACTTTTATTTATTTATTTTCTTTATTAACGTCTTTCATCCACAGATTCCATCTCTTCTCTTTATTCTTTTTTATTTTCTCCTCACATTCTCTTTTCTTACTTTTCTAAAACTTTCCCGTGGAATCTCCTCGCTCTCTTTCTCGTCTCGTTTCACATCTTCCTTCTCCTGTTACCCTTTTAGTTTCCTTTTGTTTCTCCTTTTCTCTCCATTTCCATCTTCCTTTTTCTTTAGTTTCCTTCTACTGTTCTATTGTTCTCTTATTTACATATTCTTCTCCCTTTTCTATTTTTTCCCTCCTCCTTCTCCTCCTCCTACTATTACTACTACTACTACTACTACTACTACTACTACTACTGTTACTTTGCATCTGTATTCACTAAAGAATAAACATTCTGATAACCTGCTCCCCCACCCAAACCCTAATGCATCTTTTGAGCGCATGTACTTTCCAAGAAAAGAAAATTATAGATGCAATTAAGAAAAATAGAATAAACAAAATACCAGGACCAGATGAGATTTTGCCGTGAATATTGAATGAGGCTAAACACGAGCTTGCCAAGCCTCTATCCATATTATTCAACAAATCATTAAACATTCGGCGATTCCCGGACGAATTAAAAATAGCTAATGTTACACCTATCTTTGTAAAAAGTTGATAAATCCCTATTTACTTATTACCAGTCTGTAGTAGGTAAGCTTATGGAATCAATGATACGAGATAAAACGGTGAAATTTCTGGAAAGTAACAATATCATAAAGGATTCTCAATATGGATTTCGAAATAAACTATCATGTTTAACAATTTTACTGGATTTTTTCTACAACGTTTATAATATGTGTGATGATATCAGGGGACTAGATATAGTATATTTTGATATCCAAAAAGCATTTGATAAAGTTTCCTATAAACGTCACCTACATTAAGTTAAATCTCACGGCGTATCAGGTAACCTCGCTGCGTTGATAGAGTACTGGCTGTCAGACCACAAACAACGAGTAGTAATTAACGCTAATTCTTCAGACTGGATCAATGTAAATAGTAGTGTTCCTCAAGGGTCATTCTTAGAACCAATCTTCTTCGTAATATATATTAATGTCATAGACGAAGGTATCGTAATTAAATTGTCAAATCTCGCAGATTTTTTTCCATGCACGAGGTGAAACTGCATGGCTAAGGGCAATCAAAAATATAAAAAAGGTCCACTGGATTCCCTTAAAGAGAATAAGAGTTATCCGAAAGACAGGGACAAATGTCTTGAAGCCTCCCTCTTTAAAGAAGTCAAGTCATAGGAAGATGAAAATACAGCAGGCAGGGAATTCCAGAGTTTAGCAGAGAAAGATATGAATGATTGAGAGTACGGTTAACGCTTGTATTAAAGAGCTGGACAGCATAGGGGTGAGAGGAAGGGGAAAACCTTCTGCAGCGAGGCCGAAAGAGGAGGGGAAGTATGCAGTTACCAAGATAAGTAGAGCAGTTAGCATGAAAAATAGCGATAAAAGATAGCAAGAGATGCAACATTCCGGTGGCGAGAAAGAGGCTGAAGACAGTCAGTCAGAGGAGGGGAGTTGATAAGATGAAAAGCTTTTCATTCCACCTTATCTAACAAAACTGTGAAAGTGGAATCCCCCCAAACATCCGAAAAGTACTCCATACAAGGACGGATAAGGCTATTGTACAGACTTAGCAGTTGGAGGGGCGAGAAAAACTGGCGGAGACGCCTCATAATGACTAACTTCATAGAAGCTGTTTTAGCAAGAAATGAGACGTGAAGTTTTCAGTTAAGATTATGAGTAAAGGGCAGACCGAGGATATTCATTGTGGAAGATGGGGACCTGAGTGTCATTAAAGAAGAGGGGATAACTGTCTGGAAGATAGTATAGGGTTGATAGATGGAGGAGCTGATTTTTTTTTTTAAGACATTGAACACTATTAAGTTTTCTCTGTCCCAATCATAAATCTTAGAAAGGTCAGAAGTCAGGCGTTCTATGGAGTTAGTGCGCGATCTGCTGACTTCCTGAAGTTTTTGAAAAGACTCGGAAATATGTAGGGTGGTACCATCAACGTACTGCAGCAGTGACCGCCTCCCCTGCCCCTAACAGGTATGTTTCTACGTCTCTGGTTATGCCTACTGCTCCTGCTGGTGATGACGGAGCCATGGCCTTGACCCCTCGTGGAAAGCATGGCGCGGCGGCTGTTGGTGATGGACTTACACCTGACTCCGAAACTTCACCGCTGAACAAGAAGCTCTGTGGCCGCAAACCACGATAGATAAGTGTTAACTAATTTTGTTACTGCATTAACTGTCTTCCATTGGTACTTATGGAAACCAATTACTTGTTAAATCACGAACTACCATTTGCATCCTTGAATAGTGAATCTTTGCAAGCTGTCCTTTCTGATAACCCAGTTTCTTATCAACAATTTTGAAGACTTAGAATTTAATCCTTTTATTGTGGACAATGAAAAATATAATGGTAACTTAGATATCAATGAATTTCTTTTGCGCAACGGGTTATCTAAAATTCCACAAACACTATACACTCTTCTGGATAACCTCTCCTTACAGTTCAACAACACTATAACCATTTTCAATTTAAACATACGTTCTATCCCATAAAATTTCCAGCTTCTCCAGGATACAGTTTTACATAACAGTGACAACTATTTTGATGTAAAAGGTCTTACAGAAATTAGATTGGATCCTCATAAGTGTTCTATGTACGAATTACCTGGTTATCACATGTATACTAATTCCAGAAACGTTCACGGTGGTGGTGTTGCCATGTATGTAGCGACTGACTGTGCAAAACCAATTTTTAATTTCTAATTCTTCTATTGAAACTTTAGGTGTTGTAATTACAATTGTTGGTAAGAAATATGTTTTTTTGTGCATATATAGACCTCCAAGTGGTAACTTTCACAATTTTCTTAATGTAATGACTGATATTCTCTCCTCAGTTATTGATCAAAATTTTCATGGCTTACACATCTTTGAAGATTTTTTATTTGAATTTACTGAAAAGTAATGAAAATAATGTTTTTGAGTTTATAAATTTAATGTATTCCTTTTCCCTTTACCCATTAATAACAAGACCAACCAGAGTAACCAGCACTTCAGCTACACTCATTGACCATATCTGGACGAACCAACCAGAAGAGAATAACGGTAATTACATTGTTCAAACAGACATATCCGATCATTTTCCCACTGTTTCACAATTCAGGCTTGACTCAACAACTCACAGACTATATTACATCAGTAAAAGACACTACACTAAAGTATCCCTGGAAAAGTTTGCAAACGACCTCTCACTAGTTAACTGGAATTCCATATTAAACTCAACTTGCGCTGAAGAGGCTTATAACTTGTTTTTCAATAGATTTAGCGAATTATTTGAAACAAATTTTCCTATAAGAAATAACGGTCAAAATAAAAAGCATGCAAATAGTCCGTATATTACTTCTGCACTCAAAATCAGCATCAAAGAAAAGCACCGCTTAGAGAGGTTAGCAAAAATAATGGCCATTAACTTACAGAGACCAGTATAAATGCTTCCACAACACACTAACGTCAACCTTAAGAAGTGCAAAAAGCTTATACTACAAGAATAAACTTAAAAGTAACCAAGGTGACCCTAAAAGCCAGTGGTTACATTCAGCGCATTATTGAGTTACAGCCACATTGTAATGACATTGCCAATAAATTCAATGAACATTTACTAAAAAATACACATGCCTTAAATGAAAAAAGTAACTACAAAGTTTATCTAAGTAATTCACCTTACTTTTCCCTGTTTTTGGCAACTACTTATAAAATTGAAGTTGAAAAATCCTAAATTCCTTAAAATCTGATACCCCTGGCTATGACGATATATCACCAAAAGTATTAAAGTACCTTATATCCACTCCTTTAATTCATATCATTAATCTCTCTTTAAAAATCGGTGAATTTCCAAACCAATTAAAAACAGCTAAAGTTATTCCTATTTTCAAATCAAGTGACAGATGTGAAATAAATAATTACAGACCCATTTCTATACTTCCAGCATTTAACAAAATTTTTGAGAAGATTATTTCTTTTCGCTTAACTAATTATCTTGAAGCTAACAACCTTTTAACAGAATACCAGCATGGCTTCAGAGCACACCGATCCACTGAGTCTGCATTACTTCAACTCGTTAACAATAAGTATTTAGCCTTAGAAGAAAAAAATATGCAGTAGGGATATTTATAGATCTATCCAAAGCATTTGACACTTTAGATCATGAGATTCTGCTACGAAAAAAAAAGCATTTAGGAATAAGAGGTGTACCACTAAAGCTTTTCCAGAACTGTAATCATTGTTATTCTCCTTTAAGATCCATTGACAAAGGTGCACCACAAGGCTCTGTTCTCGGACCGATACTTTTTCTTATATATATATATCAATGATATTGCTAATGCTAGTAAATAATTTGAATTTGTAATATATGCTGATGATACAACACTTCATTTAAAGGATAATTAAATGGATAAAAACCTAGACTCCCTCCACTCAAATTTAACTTCGGAATTAAACAATATAAAATCATGGGTTAATGCAAATAGATTAATAATCAATATTTCAAAAACAAATTGTATATTTTTTCAAAGTAGATCAGTAAAACATTCGATAAATCCCGTTCTACTGGATGGTCAAATAATACAACGTCACCCACACTAAATTTCTTGGAGTCACCATTGATCAAAACTTAAATTTCAAACACCACACTAATCAGACATGTTTAAAAATTTCAAAGATTATTGGCATCCTGTATAGAATTCGCAATAACTTAACCACAGAAGCTATGATCAGCATATATTATACCCTTTGTCACCCACACCTTATGTACTGTGTCTCGATATGGGCGTGCACATGGCCGTCCTTCGTTAACAGACTAACCATTGCCCAAAACTAAATTTTAAGATGCATCTTCTTCCTTAAAAAAATTTATTCCACTAATCACATATTCTCTGAGGCAAAGTTCATGAAGTTTTCTTGTATTCATAAATATCTTATGTCATGCTATTTGCTAATCTTCAAAAACCTGAAACAAAACACGATATTCAAGTAAACTGACAATGTTGTAAACACTAGATATAATAACATTAATCTAATTTGTCCAGTTTTTAGAACTACACTGTTTAAAAACAGCATCATTAGTTCAGGGCCTAAACTCTTCAATAGTCTGCCTCTTGATAAAAAAAAAAAAAAATTCCCAACAACTAATACTTTTGAAATATTCAAGAAGGATATTAAAGCTTATTTAATCTCTCAACAGAATTTATAAATTTGTGTAACTTTCCGTTTTGCACAATCGTATGATGTCTTTGCTTTCTATTTTTTTTCTATTATTTTCTATTTTTTTCTTCTTATTGTACTTGTTGATTCCTCCTCACAACTTAACTTGTTCAGGCGTTGTGAATTGTTACCTAATCCTATAATAATGTGATGAACGTCCGTCAAGGAGCTATGGCTCGACGGACCATGGCTAATATATAAACTATGTACCTGTACGTATTATGTTATGTGCTGTCATTGTTTTTAGCAATAAACATTTACTTACTTAAAACGTAGGAGTAGATAGGGCAAACAATTTGGTTAAGATCATCAATGAATAATAGAAAGAGTGGATGACAGGACAAAACCCTGAAGAACACCACTGTTAATAGATTTAGGAAAAGAAACTTGAGATAAAGTTGCGGAAAAAATTATAGAAACCGTGGGACGCAGTTTTGAAATCAAAACTTTGTGCCAGACTCTATCAAAAGCTTTTGATATATCTAACGGGATAGCAAAAGTTTCACCGACATCTCTAAAAGAGGATGACCAAGACTCAGTAAGGAAACCCAGAAGATCACCAGTAGAGCGACCTTGACGGAAGCCATACTGGCGATCAGATAGAAGATTGTGAAATGACAGATGTTTAAAAAATCTTCCTATTCAGGATATATTAAAAAACTTTAGACAAGGAAGAGATTAAAGCTATAGGATGGTAGTTCGAGTGATTAGAACTGTCACCCTGTTTAGGAACAGGATGAATGTAGGCAAACTTCCAACAAGAAGAAAAGGTAGAAGTCGATAGACATAGTTGAAAGAATTTGGCCACGCAAGCACGGAAGCACAGTTTTTGAGAACAATAGGAGGGACCCATTAGGTCCATAAGCCTTCCCAGGGTTTAGGCCAGCGATGGCATAGAAATCATTACGAAGAACTTTAATTGAAGGCATGAAATAGTCAGGAGGAGAGGGAGGGACAAGCCTAGAATCATCCAAGGTGGAGTTGTTAGCAAAGGTTTGAGAGAAGACTTCAGCTTTAGAGACAGATGTGATGGCAGTGCCATCAGCATGAAATAAAAGAGGGAGAGATGAAGAAGTAAAGTTATTGGAGATGGTTTTGGCCAGATGCCAAAAGTCTCATGGGGAGTTAGAGTTTGAAAGATTTTGACATTTTCTATTTATGAAGGAGTGTTTAGCAAATTGAAGAACAGACTTGGCACGATTCCGGGCAGAAATATAAAGTGCGTGAGATTGGAGATGGAAGGCTGAAATACCTTTTGTGGGTAACCTCTCTTATCATATATAGCACGTGAACAGGCTGTGTTAAACCAAGGTTTAGATGGTTTAAGTGAGAAAAAGAATGAGGAATGTACGCCTCCATGCCAGACACTATCACCTTTGTTATGCGTTCAGCACAAAGAGATGGGTCTCTGACCTTTGTCCTTAGAAATATACGCACATATAATTAATTATTTTTCTTTAGTTCTTATGGCAATAAATTTATCAGTACATTAGCTTAACTTCAATGAGGTCTTTTAATGTTTTGTTCTCATCGACGTAGTCTTCGAAAATTATTGTTATGAATACCCTTCTTTTCCATCTCAGACTTCCTGTTGACTTGTCTTATTTCTTAATTATTTTCTATCGTCCTTTTTTAAATCTTTCTTTATATGAATATATTTTCCTTTCACCTTCCTCAAATCTTCCTCTTACATTTCCATTAATTCCTCTCATTCCCTCCTCTGTTTCATCTGCCTTCCTTTTTTCCTTTTATTTTCACTTTCTTCTATATCTTCCCTTTATTCCCTTCTGATCTATGAGTAACAATCATATTCTAATGCGCCGCAATTCCACTATTTCAAAGAACTCTAGTTAAAGTTACGCGAGTTTTAAAGAATATTTTTACGGCTCTAGTGACATATTAACAAGAATTCGATATTATCAAGAAGAAAATAATATTGACACCCCAGCTATTTATATTAGTGGCCTTTGAAAACAGTCGCGGTGAGTGAGCAGCAAACTAAAGCATTTCGGAATAATGATCTATGTAAGAGTGAACTGTGCTATCTTTGCCCTCTAATTAGTCAGGGATTCTGTTATCCATCATTCATAATTATTGACAGGAAACAAACTCAACCTTTCACGTGGGAACTCAGGAATAAACAAACGGACCCAGGCAGGCGAGGCGATACAAGAACGGCCTGTTGAGGGTACACACTCAGATACACACACTGAAAACACTCACGAACTGCGTACCTACTACCCCGCTCTCTCCCCTAACCTGTACTACTACCACTACCACTGCTTCACACACACACACACACACACACACACTCTCTCTCTCTCTCTCTCTCTCTCTCTCTCTCTCTCTTCTCTTTATCCTTCTCCTCCTCTCACTCAGCTCGACAAACAACACAAAGCAAATCCCAAGGAATTTTTTGTTCCTCTTCTTTCTCCTCCTCCCCCTAATCCTCCTTCACTTTCTTTATTCCACGATTCAGTTTAACATTCAGTAAGATAAAAATAGCTCTCTGGGATGCTGGCTTTCCTTCAAGTACAAAAAAATATATAAAATAGCAATAATGATAATAATGATGATGATGATGATGATGATGATGATGATAATAATAATAATAATAATAATAATAATAATAATAATAATAATAGTAATAATGAAATTAACATTTTCATCCCAAGTGAGTTAGATTGCACCCAATAACTCCTTTTTCAAATTTCAGTATTTCCCTCATTTTCTCTCTACATATATGAACATATCTTTCACTTTCTCCTCTCATTAAAATATTTTCTCATCTTCTATCTTCCATCCTCCAGCTCCGCTATTCTTTCGTTCCTTAGTGGATGTCAGCTGTATGATACTTTGCGGGCATGCAGGAGACAATGTGGTGCACTACCCACCCGACACATGCTTCCTCACAGGCGTGGGAGGGGCAGAGAGGGTGTGCTGGGAAGTGAAAGTGTAACAGTGGGTCAGGGTGATGAAGGGCACTGCTCTGTTTGCTTGGGTGCTCCACAGATCCTTATTGTCTCCTAACCCTGCCCTGCCCTGCCCTGTCATGTCATGGCTTGAGTCCAGTGTAGTGTAAAACACCTGTTTGTTCTGTTGTGAGGTATATATACATGCAAAGCTACTCTTGCCACGAATCTACGCAGATACTGGGAGGAACTGGTTCAAAATACTAGATCAGTGGAATAGACTTAGTGATAAGGTTTTCAGGTTAGGTTGGGCTGAGTTGAGTTGAGTTAGGCTGGGCTGGATTGGGTTGGGTTAGGGAATTAGGTTAGGTTAGTTCTTAAATTCAGTTGGTTAGGTTAGGTTGAGTTAGGTTACGAATCAATCAATCAATCAATCAATCAATCAATCTCTCTCTCTCTCTCTCTCTCTCTCTCTCTCTCTCTCTCTCTCTCTCTCTACCTTCCTGTCTCCTCCGTTGTGTTTCCTTTAACTCTTCCTCTTTCCTCACTGCCAAGGAAACTCCATTCTGATACACATCTCGCCCATCCTGTCGCAGTGACGGTCAGGAAGAGAAGACAAGAAAGATGGATGTGAGGAGAGGAGAGAAAAAGTGGAAAATGAAGAGAGAGAGAGAGAGAGAGAGAGAGAGAGAGAGAGAGAGAGAGAGAGAGAGAGAGAGAGAGAGAGAGAGAGTTATCATTTCCTAAAACTATGATCATTGCTTCATAACTGATGATGAAACATTCATTACTCATGAGATCTTTAAGTTTAACATGCACAGGGTTCTCTCTCTCTCTCTCTCTCTCTCTCTCTCTCTCTCTCTCTCTCTCTCTCTCTCTCTCTCTCTCTTGTTGTTGTTATTCCTTAATAGTGTTGTATTGATTGCCATTATGATAATTTTACCAGTAGAGGGAGGGGGGAGTAAGGAAGGGAAGAAGACTGAAAGAAGGAAGGGAGGGAGGGAGGGAGGGAGGGAGGAGGAAGGAGGGAGGGAAGGAAGGACGGAAGGAAGGAAGGAAGAAAAGAAGGGAGAGAGGGAGGTATGGTTGTAGAGAGAGAGAGAGAGAGAGAGAGAGAGAGAGAGAGAGAGAGAGAGAGAGAGAGAGAGAAATACGCTATTGAAGTGGTGTTAATGGTAATTGGTCATGGTACACACTCCAATATCTCACTCACACGCTCACGATCCCCACAGCTAATACGAAACTCGTTTTCCCACACCACCCTCTTTCTTCTTTCTCTCTCCCCAACCTTTCCTTTACTTTATACATGCCTACTAATACTTTTATCCGCATATTTAGTACATCTACATCCTTAACCCATACACCAACAAATCCTCCCTATGCACCAACTTTTCCAAAACACGCCCACGCTCTAGGTCACAGTGGTTCCCAAACTGGAAATTTTCCCCCTGGGGGAAATTTGAAGCTAACTAAAAAAAACTCAGTCAAATCAAAAGTCCTTTTATTTGTTACTACCCACTCTCCATGGCTATGCTTAGTTGTTACTAATTGCTCTCTATCCACTTTACTCTAACTATAAGTTTATCATTATAATTGTACATTTGAAAAATAAATTAGTAAATAGTCTCAGTGTGTTTTAACTGCTCATTCTCTCATACACATGAAGGGGGAAATCTGGATGGTTGAACTGGGTGGAGGGGGAAATGACAGGAAAAAGTTTGGGAACCACTGTTCTAAGCTTAACCTGATCATAACGCAAGACCCTGATGCACATTCATTTAATACACTCTGCGTATTATGTGATGCAGGGAAAAGAGAGGGACAGAGAGGGGAGCGATTAAGAGATACTGCTCGAACAGGGGTTCTCAAACTTTTTTCTCGTTAAAAACCCCCTGAGTTACAGGACCATCTACCTCAACCCCCAGTAATCTGACATCGAACAGAAAGTTAATTTAGTGACTGACAGCAACTCAATATGCAGTGGTATACTGCAAAGGATATTATTAGATAAGCCATTTAAGTACCCATGGAAATCTTATGAAACCCTCTGAGTTCACGAACCCCAAGTTGAGAACCCGTATGCTAGAGAGACAAACAGACAAAGAAACACACCCAGACACACACACACACACACACACACACACACACACAAGGGATAAATAATGGAAATAGAAGGAATTGTTTCAAAACGTCATGAGAGAGAGAGAGAGAGAGAGAGAGAGAGAGAGAGAGAGAGAGAGAGAGAGAGAGAGAGAGAGAACTAAATAGAGTGATAGGCAAGGTAAGGATGAAAGAGAGGGAAAGAGGAGAGAGAGAAAGAGGGGAGAGAGGAAGGAGAAACTTACCAGATGCGGTGAGTGTTGTTCATAGTATTGAGAGAGAGAGAGAGAGAGAGAGAGAGAGAGAGAGAGAGAGAGAGAGAGAGAGAGAGAGAGAGAGAGAGAGAGAGAGAGAGCAAAACGTGATGGTGGGAAAAAAAAAGTAAAATGTAGGAAAGAATACGAGAGATAGAGATACAAAAAAGGACGAAAAAAAAGGAAGAGGATGAAGAAAGGTAAAAAAAAAAAACCGCACCAAGGCACTACTAGTAAACCACCCACCCAGCCACCCGCGACCATCTGTCTGAAACTTATGAACATTTATAAAGACACACACACACACACACACACACACACACACACACACCAGCAACAGTGTAGAAGTTGTGTGGCTTCTGCATGTGACCTTGACTATTTTTCATATATGCACATAACAGGTGTCAGAGAGAGAGAGAGAGAGAGAGAGAGAGAGAGAGAGAGAGAGAGAGAGAGAGAGAGAGAGAGAGAGAGAGAGAGAGAGAGAGAGAGAGAGAGAGAGAGAGAGAGAGAGAGAGAGAGAGAGAGAGAGAGAGAGAGAGAGAGAGAGAGAGAGAGAGAGAGAGAGCAAAACATGAAGGTGGAAAAAAAAGTAAAATGTAGGAAAGAATACGAGAGATAGAGATACAAAAAAGGAAAAAAAAAATAGGAAGAGGATGAAAAGGTAAAAAAAAAAAAACCGCACCAAGGCACTACTAGTAAACCACCCACTCAGCCACCCGCGACCATCTGTCTGAAACTTATGAGCATTTATAAAGACACACACACACACACACACACACACACACACACCAGCAAGTGTAGAAGTTGTGTGGCTTCTGCATGTGATCTTGACTATTTTTCATATATGCACATAACAGGTGTCAGAGAGAGAGAGAGAGAGAGAGAGAGAGAGAGAGAGAGAGAGAGAGAGAGAGAGAGAGAGCAAAAAAAAATACTCCAAGCACCTTTCCTTATATTACTCTCTCTCTCTCTCTCTCTCTCTCTCTCTCTCTCTTTAGTAGCCCTATAATAGCAAGCCGGCGGTCGAATCCACACTCTTATTTGCACATCTTGGGCGACCTGGTGTAGGCATATTTTTTAAAGATAGATATCCGGAATTCTGGTTCTGGGGGTGTGGGGGGGGTTGACGGAGGAAGAGGAGGAAGAGGAGGAGAAATAAAAGGAGAGAGAAAGAAAAGTTAGAGCAGGGGTATTGTCGACAGAGATGAAAAAAACGGCAATGGAGAAGGAAAAGGAGGAAAGACGTAAGAACATATAGATTAAAGATCGATAGAAGAAAAGAATTGTGAGTTGAATGTTGATATAAGGCATATACACAGAAAGAAGCTGCTGGAAGAGTTCGAAAGAAATAGAACTACTTAAATATTTAGGAAACGAATGAGGGAGGGAGAAAGCTCATGGATAGAGGAAGAGGATGGGAAGAAAAAAAGAAGAGAGTGCAAGAGTATGGAAGGCAAGAGAGAGAGAGAGAGAGAGAGAGAGAGAGAGAGAGAGAGAGAGAGAGAGAGAGAGAGAGAGGTGAAAGTATGGAGAACAATAAATTAATGCGAAAAGACGTGAAAGGAGGAACACGGAAGGTATGTCTGTCTATTGTGACCGTGACAGCTGCGCCCTTGGAAGATTAGACCCGTGTGCATTAATTATTGCGTGCTGTGTGTGTGTGTGTGTGTGTGTGTGTAATGGGGTTGCGCGCTTGCACGCACACACACACACACACACACACACACACACACACACACACACACACACACAAAACAGAGAGAGAGAGAGAGAGAGAGAGAGAGAGAGAGAGACCAATCTGTCCACCAGCTCCTTTTTATTTCCTCCTCCACTTCCTCATCTACCCACTGCCCTCCTGCTGGCGCATCGTTCTTATTTCCTTTCATTCGTGTCAGTTCGTCGTTTCGTTGATCTAGTAGAGCGAATTTGACTACTGGCAGCGTTTCTCATTTCCTCCTCCTCTTCTTACTTTTCTTATCTTCCCTGCACTTTTATCCTTCATTCATGTATGTTCCACTTTTTTTTCTTTGTTGCTAAGGTAAGGTGGGGCAGCGAGTACAACAGGGAGGTGGGGAGGGTAGACAAAGCATTACAGACGTATCTTATCGATTCTTACATGGCGTTGCATTTCTTTCAACCGTTTCATATCAACTGACATGTATTAAGTCGTAATAAAGTTACACGCGTAATTTGCTCTGTCCTGATGAGAAATACGAGCTGAGACCATAAGCACAATTATAAAAACATACTCAAGGATAAATGCGGAGGCCGTGGGAGGGAATTATAGAACTGGGCGTTGTCTACGAGTTATGCTGCTGTGTTGAGGGAATTATTCAAGGGATTGGTTCTTACAGATCCGTGGTCCGTGGGCTGGCTAGGCTTGCTCTCTCTCTCTCTCTCTCTCTCTCTCTCTCTCTCTCTCTCAACAACGACACTGATTGAGGGCAGGCGGCACTCTGGACATAATAAGAGAGAGTAAGGGAGGGAAGGAGAGAGAGGAGGCGTTGGCATTATGGAGTAGTTTCGTATTGTGCATTTATTTGCTAGTTTCACAGAAGGGTGGGGTGCTGGTAGTAGTAGTAGTAGTAGTAGTAGTAGTAGTAGTAGCAGCAGCAGCAGCAGCAGCAGCAGCAGCAGCAGCAGCAGCAGCAGCAGCAGTAGTAGTAGTAGTAGTAGTAGTAGTAGTAGTAATAGGAAAAGAAGAAGTAGTAGTAGTAGTATTAGGAGGAGGAGGAGGAAGAGGAGGAGGAAGAGGAAGAGGAAGAGGAGGAGGAGGAGGAGGAGGAGGAGGAGGAGGAGGAGCAGCAGCAGCAGCAGTATAGATTATTCTTTCTATTTTCTTACATTTATCAATTGATATTATACGGGAAAAAACTTTGTTTTTTTCATTAACGAATAATACAAACTAACACACACACACACACACACACACAAACGCGCGCGCGGGCGGACATGCTACACCACACCACAGCCATGGCCGCAAAATGTGTTATGTGTCGGCACACCCAAACATCTGATCTGAGTCTCACGGTAATATAAATCGAAAGTTTGAATGCGATACAAACTGAAAATAGACGAATGAAATCGAAGAGAACTTTTCGTTCTCTACATGCATACGAAGAGTTTTCATATTTTGTTATTTTTGTTTATTTGCATATTCACTCCCTTAGTAGTACATGTATGGATAGATGAATGGTAAACAAAGAATTATGCACATACAAACATAAACAGTGCATCTTAAATTAATTTTAACCCTCCAAACACACATACACACACCATCAGTAGTACCTAAGCACACAAAACATCACTAACACTATCACAATAACCCAATACTCACCAGCCTCAAGCAGCCCAACACGCCGCCGATGTCACTGCTCCTGATATAAAACACGCACGCACGCACACGCACACACACACTCACACACGGTGAGAGAGGCACGAAACACACTTCCTCCCGCCCTCACTTCCCCTTGGAGAAGCGTCACTCCCGTTGTGGTGTTGGTGGTGATGCCTCAGACTCCCTTCCCCCCCCTTGGTCCCTCCCCACATCTATCCCGCGGCCCTCTCTGGCTCCACCACACATTGCGCAGGACATATGCGCCGTGACACCCTCCCTGACTCACATTTGAGCACAAGGAATGCTTATTTCCTGACCCAAAAATCGAATATCCACTAAGATTGAAAATGATAAGTGGTCAAGACATTCATATTTACTCCTCAGTCTCTCTAAGTGTGTTTTAACTTGTTTTGTAATATAGTTTTGAGTTGTTATTGATGATTCTTTATTTCCCCGCCAAATTCACCCACTTCAGGCGGTCTGGTCGTCATGGCAACGGGGAATCAATGAGATGCCTCTGTCACAGCCCCGCCCTGAGAGAGAGAGAGAGAGAGAGAGAGAGAGAGAGAGAGAGAGAGAGAGAGCATTAAATGTTGCATAGCCCGTATCTTTAAGGACACATTATTGGCCTGATAGATAATATATGACGGACAGGTGACAGAGATTAATGGAATCAGTTCAGTAAGAGTCATAATGGGAATTATTACTGTTCCAGGAATTATATAAAGGCTACTAGTACGGATAGTTGCAATGATAGTTTTCAGAAACAATCTCTCTCTCTCTCTCTCTCTCTCTCTCTCTCTCTCATAATAAGAATAGGAACCACCAGTTTTTTCTTACATATTCTATATAATTGTGAAGCTTAAGTACGATTTAAGGTAAAATGTTTAAGTTATACATGAAATGGAAACTATGAGATAACAGAAAATGAAAGCTGTCGCGTGGAGAGGGTAACTAAATTTGCAACATTTTTTTTTTTTTTTTCTCTGATAGTTTTCAGAAAAATCTCTCTCTCTCTCTCTCTCTCTCTCTCTCTCTCTCTCTCTCTCTCTCTCTCTCTCTTAATAAGAATAGGAACCACCAGTTTTTTCTTACATATTCTATATAATTGTGAAGCTTAAGTACGATTTAAGGTAAAATGTTTAAGTTATACATGAAATGGAAACTATGAGATAACAGAAAATTAAAGCTGTCGCGTGGAGAGGGTAACTAAATTTGCAACATTTTTTTTTTCTCTCCCTCTCTCTCTCTCTCTCTCTCTCTCTCTCTCTCTCTCTCTCTCTCTCTCTCTCTCTGAATGAATGAAAAAGATGAGGAAACAATAGAACAACATATGTGATTACATTTCACTTTCACCTATGTTTTTTCTCGCCTTACAAATTGTTGTTTACGCTAAATTTCCAATCCTTCCTTGTCATATTGTTGTCAAAATGACAACACGCGAATAACGTTTCACACCAGACAGAATGAAAGACATTCTTAACATGTCATTAAAGATTTTACAAACTTCTCTTAACAACTAGGTACATCAAATGAAACAGGATTATATTCTGAACCATCTCTGCACCGCAACACTATTTTTTAAGGCTATAGTTAAAGTTACACGTGTTTTCTTTTTCTCAAGAAAAATAATCATTTTTTATAATATACTAACGAAACAATATGATTACTAAGCTAATCAAATGTGCGATCTTTAAAAATAGTCGTGGTGTGAGAGCAAAGCGAGGAATAAGATAATCTAGTATGAAACTCCAACCGATAGAGAAGGAAAATGTACTTGAGACCGTTTGAAGTTTGAAGGGGAGACTTGTGGTGTGCGGAGGAGCATCAGCTGTGTGTCTGTGTGATCAGCTGTTTGGTGCTACTCATGACGACGCGGAAGTGAAAACACAAAAATTATGTCTGTACTGGATAGATGAATGGATATTTAGACTAATGGGTAAAAGAATGTTAATATGCATAGTTAAATGAATAAATGATATAATTGATTAAATTAGCCATTATTACTATTATTACTACCACCACCACTCCTACGACTATTACGAAACACTAGATTGAGGTCACGCCATATGCTCTCAGCTTCACACACTCACTGCCTCTTCCTCTCCCTCTCCTCCGTTCCCTCCACTCTTGCCCGCCTCTCCCTTCCTTTCCCTGCCCCTCTACTTGCCTCTCTTCTCATTACGAGGTCAGGGGCCAAGGGGTGTAACCTCAAGTGACCTATCAGCTGGCGGGATCAAGAGGGTCAGGCTGCGTTCATCACCTTAAACCCACAACATACCCACAGAACCCCCGCAGCACGTCCAAGTCAAGGCTAGCGTGCAGACGAGTAAC
>NC_059271.1:13640191-13647691 GCF_017591435.1 Portunus trituberculatus | reverse complement strand
AACAGAGTAAGCAGAAGGGTTGGAGGTTAGGAAAAGATCAAGAATGTTGGGCGTGTCTCCAAGGCGGTCAGGAATACGGGTAGGGAACTTCACTAGCTGCTCTAGGTCATGAAGGATAGCAAAGTTGAAGGTTTGTTCACCAGGTTGGTCAGTGAAAGAAGATGAAAGCCAAAGCTGGTGGTGAACATTGAAATCTAAAATGGAGATCTCAGCAAAGGAAAGTGAGATAAGATGTGCTCCACCTTGGAAGTCAAATAGTCAAAGAATTTTACATAGTCAGAGGAATTAGGTGAGAGGTATACAGCACAGATGAATTTAGTTAGAGTGACATTGAAGTCTTAGCCAGATGGTAGAAAATTCTGAAGATTCAAGATTGTGGGCACGAGAGCAAGTGGTGTCGTTACGCACGTATGCGCAACATCCAGCTTTGGATTGAAAATGAGGATAGAGCAAGTAGGAGGGAATATTATTTATAATATTTAATAATTTTTTTTTTTTTTTTTTTTTTTAATTAAAATTTTTTTTTTTTTTAAAAAAAAAAAATATTTTTTAAAAAAGAAAAAAAAAAAAAATTTTTTTTTTTTTAAAATTTTTTTTAAATTTTTTAAAAATTTTTTTTTTTTTAAAATTTGGGTTTTTTTTTTTTTTTTTTTTTTGGGGTTTTTTTTTTGGGTTTTTTTTTTTTTTGGGGTTTTTTTTTGGGGTTTGGGGTTTTTTTTTTAAAAGGGGGGGGGGGGTGGTTGGTTTGGGGGTGGGGTGGGTGTTGAAATTTTTGGGGTATTTTTGTTTTTTTTTTTTTAAAAAAATTTTTTAAAAAATTTTTTTTTTTTTTTTGTTTTTTGATAGAAAAATTATTAAATAAATTTTTTTTAAAAAATTTAAAAAAATAAAAAATAAAAGGAAAAGAAAAGGAAAAAATTTAAAATTTTAAAAAAAAAAAAAATTTGTTTTAAAAAAAAAAATTTTTTTTTTTTTTTTTTTTTTTTTTTTTTTTTTTTTTTTTGTTTTAAAAAATAAAATTTTGTTGGGTTGTTGTTGTTTTTTTGTTGTTTTGGGTTGGGGTTGTTGGTGTTGTTTTTGGGGTGGTTTGTGGGTTTTGGGTTGGTGTTTTTTATGTGGTTTTGGGGGTTTTTGTTTGGGTTGGGTTTTGTTGTTTTTTGGGGGAATGTTTTTAAAATTGGTGGAGGGATGGGTTTGGGGGGGGTTTTTGTTTTTAAAGGGATTTTTTTGTCGTTTGGGTTTGTATTTTGGGGGGTTTTGGTTGGGTTTTGGTTGTTAGGGTTTGGGTGTTGTTGTTTGGTTTTTTTTTGGTTTTTTATTATTTTTTTTTTTAATAAATTTAAAAAAAAATAAATTATATATTAAAATTATTATTTTTAAATTAATTAAAATTAAAGGGGTTTTTTAAATTAATAAAAAAAATAAAATTTAAATAATTAAAATTTTGAAAAAAATATATAATTAAATAAAAAAAATTTTTAAATTTTAATTTAAAATATTAATAATTAAAATTAAATTATTTAAATTTACAATTTAAATTTTTAAAAAAATTTTAATAAAAAATTATAAAATTTTAAATTATTTTTAAATTAAAATAAAATTTATTATATTATTCTTTTAAAAATTATTTTTAAAAAAAAAAAAAAATTAATAAAATAAATTTTTTTTTTCCCTTCTAAAATTTAGTTAATAAAGAAAATAAATTTTATAGGGGTTTAACCGTGGGGGAATTTTAAAAGGAAGTTTTCAGGAAAATAAAAATTTCTACTTTAAAATTTGTTTAATAAAAATTTAAATTCCAAGAGAGGGGAATTAAAGCTTAAAGTGAAAATTTATTTAGGAGAGTGGGTTTTTTCCAACCCAAAAAAAAAAAAAAAAAAAAAAAAGGTATTTTTTTTCTTAAAAAAAATAATTTATTAAAAGGGCAAAAAAAAGGAAAAGAAATTTCAAAATTGAGTAAATTTAAAATGCCAAAAACCCATCAAACATAAACAAATTTATTTAAACCCCAAAAATTTTCCATATTTAGGAAAAATAAAGGGGTTTAAAAGAATTTCAGGGCGCTGAGTTTTTATTGGCCACCCCCACAAAACCAAACCAAAACCCCAACAACCCCTTTTTATTGTTTTTTTTTTTAAAAAATTTATAAGGAAAGTTGGGTTTTGGGGGGTTTTTGAAAAAAAAATTTTTTATAAAATTTTTTTAAAGGAATAAATATTTTTTTTTTTTATAATTTTAAAATATAATTTAATTAATAATTAAAAATTTTAATTGTTATTTTATGGGAAAAAAGGTTATTTAAAGGGGGGTTGGTGGGGGTTCTTGGTTTTGGGTTTTTTTTTTTGGGTCATTTTTTTTTTTTTTTTTTTTGGTTTTGTGAAGAAAAAATTTAATTTTTATTTAAATTTGGGGGGTTTTAAATTAATTTATTTGGAACTTTTTTTTGTTTGGGAATTACTCTCCTGCGGCATTGACACCACTAGAAATCAGGAGAGGCCGAGATGGAGACCCATTTGCACTTAGAACCAGGTTAGGGTGGGCAATAAATGGCCCACTAGAGCTGACAGAACAAAGAGTTATGAACTTCAGTACTTTTGTAAAAGAGACGACTACAGCTGGTCTCCAAGAGCCCATATCAGAAGAAACAATAAGACAATTCTGGGAGGTAGATGACAGTGAAGATCCAGTAAAAACAGGGCTTTCAGTTGAGGACCAACGTGTCTTGACTTTATGGAAGGCTGAACAAGTCAAGATTGGAAACCATCACCAATTACCAATACCTTTCCGAGAAGATGAACCGTCCATGCCAGACAACATGCAAATGGTCCTCAGACGTCTCATGAGTTTGACGATACGGCTGAGTCGTGATGAAGCCCTCAAAGGACAATATGTAAAGGAAATGGAAGAATTAATATTCAAGGGATATGCAGAGAAAGTTGCACAAGAAAAGGGCCCCCTTGGCCCTGTGCTACTGCCTAAAGATCACCCAGTGACATCCCTGATTGTACAAGACACACATGTGTTTTTGGCCAGACATTCAGGCCGGGAGCATACCTTAACAAGCCTGCGGAGACATTACTGGGTGGTTGCTGGTCGGCCCCTGGTTGATCGTATCTTACGGAGATGCTTCGTTTGCCGCAGAGTCAACAGCAAACCACTGACACAACGTCAAGGCGAATTACCCACAGAACGCATCACTGCAGGGAAGCCCCCATTCTCTTACACAAGAGTAGACTGTTTTGGTCCTTTCCTGGTTACTTGCTTGCGGCGAACAATAAGGCGCTTTGGGTGCATCTTTACTTGCTTTAGCACCAGGGCAGTCCATATAGAGGTCCTATCTTCCCTTGATGCGGACGCATTCCTCAATGACCTTGTGCGCTTTATTGCCAGACGCGGGACACCAACAAAGTTGTTCTCCGACAAGGGTACAAACTTTCAGAGGGCAAACAAGGCTCTTCAGATGGCCATCCGGCAGTGGGATGCACATGCCAAAGTACAAGAGACATTACGAAGGCGTGAAATCGAGTGGATCTTTCAACCTCTTACGGCTTCACACATAAGTGGTGTTTGGGAACGCCAGATCCGCTCCATAAGGAAGATTCTATCCTCCATCATTGGCTCACAGAAAATCGATGACAAGAGACTGCATACATTGTTCTGTGAGGTCGAGGCTACGCTTAATAGTCGTCCATTAACAGCCGCACCTTTCGGAGTTCGTTGCAGGTTGCAATCGTGCTATTCTAAGTGAAGACTTATTCTTACTGCAGGTAATATATTATACGGTATTGTATTTTCTAATTTTAATTCATCTAAGATTAATTACACCACTTCTCAAAGATTGCTCATAATGTCTCACAAATTCAATCAATGCCCTTAAAAATGTTAAGCTCATCTCCGTAAATCCTTATCTCCGTAAATCCTTCATCAATGTTAATCACATACAATAAAACCACAAACATTAGGTGCCAATTTCACAGCTGATGCATCTCAATATCAACTCAATGCTTGACTTCTATAAATGCCCATATAATGTATACACCACAATATATCATATGTAATTATCTCCTCAATATGATATATCTTAATGCATCAACTGTGGAATTGCACTACACATACATAAAATCTTAATATAACATCCTAATAAATACACATCCTATATTTGTTTCCTCCTTTCACTTAAATGACATAAACATTGTCTTAGACTGCATTAACAACTATAGAGCTTTACTCACTAATACAAGAAAGAGTCTGTCCATGACTCAAATGTTTCTTCTCCTCCTCTCGGCCACTGCCTTCTGCTTTCTCCTCTCGTTTCTGCCAAGATTCTAGAGATCTTCTTGCTGGTTTCTGCTTATTTTAAATACTCAAGGTTTCGTACCTTTTCTCCACGCCCATTTTACCATCTACCATTCAGAGATCAGACATGTGGAGGTCCACGTGTGACAATGTAAGGACGAGAACACATACGAAGGTAATGTAGAAACAACCTTAAACGTAGTATACACAACATTGCCTTACTGGTGTTTCATAGGCTCAACTTTTCCCTAGTCTCATAGCACGTTCACCATTGGTCTAAACATGAAATACTGCTTGTTCATTGGCCATTTAAAACCACCAATCCTGTTTAACTACACGTGGGGAAACACGTGTTGACTATACTACTCTCCAACATCGTAACCAGAGTATTTTGTTTTGGGTGTTTGTTTGGGTCTGCGTACCATCTGATGCCTGGCTTCCCTCTCTCTTGTTAATGTTTGGCCTCCCACTCTCGTGTTCGCAGCAGGGTCCCTTTTACAATTCTCCCGTAGACGTAATTATTTACATCCTGCATCACGTTATGTCCCACCAGGCTGTGGCATGCCAGGTTATGACATACACAACATTGCCTTACTGGTGTTTCATAGGCTCAACTTTTCCCTAGTCTCATAGCACGTTCACCATTGGTCTAAACATGAAATACTGCTTGTTCATTGGCCATTTAAAACCACCAATCCTGTTTAACTACACGTGGGGAAACACGTGTTGACTATACTACTCTCCAACATCGTAACCAGAGTATTTTGTTTTGGGTGTTTGTTTGGGTCTGCGTACCATCTGATGCCTGGCTTCCCTCTCTCTTGTTAATGTTTGGCCTCCCACTCTCGTGTTCGCAGCAGGGTCCCTTTTACAATTCTCCCGTAGACGTAATTATTTACATCCTGCATCACGTTATGTCCCACCAGGCTGTGGCATGCCAGATTATGACACACCTAGCTCTGCATTGGAACCGGAGGCTCTTACACCAGATCATCTCCTGCATGTTGGCTCTGGCACCCATCTGCCTATAAAGGATATGTCCTCTGAAGAATCCTTCCGCCGCCGTTGGATCCATGCACAAGCTCTGGCGGATAGATTCTGGAAGCGCTGGAGCGCGAAATATCTTCACACTCTCAGGATGCGCCAACGCCAAATTGCTCCTTCTCGCAATCTTCAGGTTGGTGATCTGGTCCTTGTAATGGACCCACACCTTCCCAGGAACCAGTGGCGCCTTGGCCGGATCACTCAAACCCTCCCAGGCCAGACGGGCTGGTTCGTAGGGTTCGCCTCCGTACCAGCTCTGGGGAACTCCTTTGTTCTATTGTCAAACTCTGTCTTCTAGAGGGCATTGCCTCGGCTCCCTCGGCAACATTGTGTACTGTATGATGTGTCTTTTGTTCTGATTGGTTGCAACGCCCTGCGTCCAACCAAAGGGGGGAGTGTAGTCGCCAGTTGTGGTGCCTCACACTGTGATGTGAGGCTGCTGGCGATAGAGGATGCTAAGTAATAAGAGAATAGTTAATTATCTTAACTTGTAGTATTAAGGACATAGCATTAGTAAATATAACAGTAAGTAACAGTAGTGAAGATGTACGGAGGTTAACTTAGATGCAGAGAGGTAGTGAGAGGGTTGTTTATGTGCAAAGACTGATGACGCTGCGCGTAGGATAGATAAGGACACAGAGGATCGCTGCTGATTCTGCAGGGGATGAAGAAATAGGTCGCATGTGGTGTGCCCCAGCTGCCTCTGAAGGAGGCAGATTCTGTCTGGTCGTCAGTGAGAGAGGTGTTGCATTCCGCCCTCTGATTTCTCCATACATCTTATTCTGTCCAACGCCGACCCTCATTGTCGTAAGTGTTATGTCATAGTTCATTTGCTATTTGCTACTCAGCTGAGAATTATTAAGTTAATGGTTATTACACTGTGAGTTACAATACACGTATTATTGCCTTTGTGTCATTGTTCATGATACTGATTTGTTCATGATTCATGTTACTTATCTCTGTGTCAATGATTATGTATAAATAGGGCATTAAGAATTATCTGGTACATTATGATGTTTATATCGGTTATCCTTACGTTGCCTGTATGTTGTATTAATTAATCAATTACATGTTATGATAGCTATATGTCTTATTTTGCATGTTTTCTTTTGTTTACATTTCAATATTCCTCATACTGGTGTCAATTTGATTGTCATGCAGGTTAACCGCATTAAAGCGAGTAAACGACTGGGTCATTTTGTCATCCTGAATACTACATTCGCCCAGCGGCGACTACATCCTGCTTAAAAACAACCCTTGAAAAGAAAAAGAGAGCCTCTAGAAGTCTCATCTCATTTATAGGTTCACGTGCAACAGAGGAAACTAAATTCCTCCAACCAACCTATATTGGGATGACCACAACACGACTCTCCCGGCGACTAACACTCCACTTAGCATCTGGAGCAACCAAAAAACATATGCAAGAAACCCATGGAACGACCATCAACAGGGAAACTTTAGAAGAAAACACTGAAATCTTAACAAGTTGTAATGAAAGTAACGCAGATTTAAGCAGGAGCGTCGAAGAAAAAAAATTCTGCTTGTATTTTTGCGTGTCCTGAGTAACTGCATTGGGTGTGTCCGTGTCTCTCTTGAAAAAAAAAAAAAATGCCAAGAAACCGAATGTCACTTAGCAACTCACAGCAGAACGTCCCAATGTCAGGACGTGACACTAGTCACTTTGTTGACGCCGTCGGGGGGAAAACACCTTCTCCCCCATGGTCACACAAGATTCACCGCTTACCTCCACTGCCCAAGCAACTGCAACACTTGTGAGAACACCGCAGGCATCTCTATCGGACTCGTAGGATCATACAAGATCGTCGCAGCCTTTAACAACTGGAAGAAATCTTCAGCTTAGTAAACAACGTGCATTGTACCATCCTGGATTCAGTGTTGTACTCTTAAGCCACGCCCCTCAAACTATTTCTCACGGACACACCCAATGCAGTTACTCAGGACACGCAGAAAAGCAAGCAGAATTTTTTTCTTCAACGCCATTTCCTGCTTAAATCTGCATTACTTTCATATAAGGACAATTATTTTTACTCGAGTTCTCAACTACTATATATCGTCATTATTTTCGTTTTGTTTAGATAAAGATACATATTGACTACATTTTTTATACAAGCAGTAACAGTTTCTGTATTGATATGTATT
>NC_059271.1:13607691-13635191 GCF_017591435.1 Portunus trituberculatus | reverse complement strand
TTTCGAAACGCTGACTGTCCTACCCGTGGACAGAAAAGTATTGTGTCGGCGGGTGAGGTTACTATTCCATACCCCATGCCAGGCCTATATGGCCAGACCACGGCAGGCTGCCACAGAGAGAACAGGAACATCGTCATCTCCTTCGTAATGTGTTGTGCATAGTGCACAATAAACCCCCAACAGGTAAGTTTATTGTCCTTGAAATGTGTTTTATGCTGCATGCCACTCTGTGATTGCATTTTATTGTATGTTAGTCCCTTCACATTATGTATCATGTACTTGTTTCACAGCCATTCTCGTTTGGTGGAAATACAGGTGGGGGGGGGACAGGGAATATGGGTGCGACCTGTTGAAAGTCGCACCTAAATTCACCTGTATCCTTACCAAAGGGGAACGTACGTATTGTATTTGTTTTACCGTAATATATTCTGTCAACAGGTTTATGACCCAAATATATAGGTAGTATCATGTCAACGTGAGGGTTTCACTGTCCTACGACCACTCGATGGCCGATTATATTTCCATTTTATATTTCCTTGGCATTTGTATCAATGGATGGGATGGTTATATGTATCAAAGTCTTTTCTCGTTAGGGTTCGGTTTGTTTTGTGTATATCATTTTCCCAGGTTGAAATAAATCATTACGATGGCCCAAGTCTAAGTGTGAAACATTACATAAGTGGTAAATGGAATAATTAAGGATCAAACTTCAAAAAAAAGAAACTCGACGGGCATCATCATAACATCACTATAAAGCCACTTGTTAGTCAGTTTGTCACTGAGTGTCAACCGTGTAGGGAGGAGAAAAATGGCCTCCACTCTGGTTCTTTGCCAAGGATTTTTTTCTTCCTATGATGCCTAACTTGTAACTTCTCCACTGAGAGACTTCATTCATGGCGAGGCTGCAGGGTTTATTCCATAACCTGTTGTAATGGATAAACACGACATGATATGTAAGTGAGAGTTTTACGTAATATAGCGAGTAAAAAATAGTGTTACGAAGAGGGGAGCGGGGTCAGTGAAAGATGTAGGTGGCCTAAACTAATGCCACCGATGCGTGGGAAAATTTACTGGTTTTAGTACAAGGTTAGGTTTAAGGAGTTTCCCAAATAACACCATAGTAATTTGTAACAAAGTGATGGTAGATTATTTAGAACCTCATCAAAACTTGAATGGAATGGAAAAAAATAATTTCGTCCCCAAATAGTTAGTACTTATTCTAGACTTTTTTTTTTTTTTACTTGTATACAAATTATTTCGCAAAAAAAAAAAAAAAAAAAAAAATCAAGCACTTCAATTAAGCATATAGCATGTAAAATTTCAAGAAAGCCTGTTTCATTTCCCACTGAGCCGAATTAATCTACATATTATCTACAGAAGGCTGTGTCAGGCTACATGAGGCAATGGGAACTTATGTGAGGTAATTTATGAGGATAGATGCTTCATTGGAACAGTAAAAACATTAAAAAAGAATGGAAAACATGGCAAACACGAATAAATAAAACATTGGTAAATTTACTATTAACAATTTCTTATGCAAAGGTGTCTGCGCCACTATAAAGAATCACGAAAATTAGCATAAGTAAAACATATGTTGATTAAAGTTTTAATGCCAAGGGCCAAAACTGGAGATAATACGCCATTAAAGTATAGTGAAATAACGAATAAGGGTAGAGACAAGCCTGATTAATGGTAGGGCAAAGGAGAGATGTGAGGATGTTTACAGTGGAAAACGAGTCATTGGTAGAGAGTGGCAACATGTGCCTCTCGGTTAGGAAGGGTCAACAGGTTATCCTGTCTACTATCGTCCGTGACACTCGACACTGGCAACATCAGGACAGAAGAGAAGGACAGAAAAGAACAGGGTGTGATAGGAGTAACATCGTCACCCAAGCATTCTTCTGCTAAGCAGTTACAAACACACACACACACACACACACACGCGCGCGCGCGCTCAGTATTAGTGTTTGAGTTCACCTAACACCAACAGGTCCCGCTACACGTAAGTGTGGTGAAGGTACTCTGTATCGTTGATTGAGTGAATATGTGGAGTTAATTTGTGTTGTATTCTTACTTTATTATGCATATGATATTTAACATGTAATAAAATCTTTTGATTAATTAGTGGTAAGCACGACAGCACCCATTGTTTGGAGGTGTTGGAGGGAGATTGGGTGCGACCCCCCGCACTCTTTCAACTAATGATGTCCAATCGGGTACCACTGTCCACTAGATGTTATTAGTATGTAGTGCAACATAGTGTTGTCATGGCTTTCTCTTGTTATCTACAGGTTTTGACCAAATAAAATACAACACATTCGAGTCAACGTGAAGGGTTTCCCTATTCTGACAACTTAATCGATATCGCCTTATGGGTGACGATAACAGTCAAAACGTGGGGACAACACGCCCTAAGGCCGGACATTCATCAACCTGGGGGAGGAATCAGCAACACCCACAGCCCAATTCTCCAGTCCAGTAATGTTGGGGTTACACTATTTTTTTATTTATTTTTTCTTATTACGATTCCCTCCGACGGTCGTACAGGCCAGTTTTCTGCAACTGCTTACGACTGTCGTAACGGTTGGGAATATTTCAGTGCAAGAAGGACACGCAAAACGAAGGACGTTCACCTTCATGGGGGGTCTGAAGGTGAATGTTCACTACTGGTGTCGGAAGTGGCCCCTCCATACTCATGTCCAATGGGCCTGTGATGTCTAAGGATGTCCCAAAGAGATCTTGCGACGACGATGGGACACCATGCCCATCATACCCTTCCTCTGTCCCATGGTCTTCGTTGGGTAAACTGGGGCTAGTTTTTTTTTTTTTTTTTAAACTGGCGACAACGCGTGAGCAGTCACACTGGTCACGACGATTCTAGTGACAACGTTTTCGTGCGTTACTGCCAAACGTATGTTAAAAAACCAGTCGTAACTCAGTACTTTAACGATTTTGTACTCGTTCGATGTCGAACGATGTCGTTAGCAGCATGTACGACATCGTATCTCTCTATAACGTCATCTTACGTCATCGTACGCCCGATGAAATGGCTTTGTCTATCGTGAATTTCTTCCCGACAATCGAATGCAGCACTCGATTGTTGTAATGTTTCTACGATGTCGTGTGACAACAAGAACATCTTACGACATCGTGCGATCAACGACTTAACTTACATTTTACGAGAGGCCAAAAGTCGTTAAAATGACGTTATTGGTGCCGTCGACAGCCCTCCTACGACAGTCGGGGACATCGTAGTAAAAAAAAAAGCTGCAGTGTGACCCCAGCATAATATAAGGTGTGATCTTTCAGGCAATAACTGTGAGTTTAGTGTGTAAGTACATGGCGGGCGTGTGTGTGCGTTCATTCGTACGTTACTAGCAATGCCCGTACAGAGTTAGAGAGAAGGCGACTCACTTATATATGAAGTTTGAGCCTGTCGCGGTGGCTTAAGTAGTGAGCTTATGTAGTGAATATTTCAGTCGTTCAGTTGACAATAGTGAGTTTAATGTATAAGTACATGGCGAGCGTGTGTGTGCGTTCGTTCGTATGTTACTAGCAGTGCGGTCCGCCCGCACAGAGTTGGAGAGAAGGAAAATGACTTATATATATGAAGTTTTAGCACTGTCGCGCTGGCTTATGTAGTGAGCATCGCTGTTTCCTTTGTGTGTATTACGGTTTGCTCTCCATCCCACTACTAAACGTTCTCTGTCTTCTCAATTTAGTAAATAAGGGCCTAGTGTACTAGGAGCAAGATTGGGTTCACCTTTCTCATCGTCAGATTAAAGGTAATAAAGCTAACAACACACAGTGTGACAGCAGCACCAGGTGGAAGCAACATGATATTTATGAGTGCCTTGAAGGTCACTCACTGCAAGAATGCAAGATTTTTCCACAACATGACAGTGGAAGAGCGGATATCCATAGTAAGAAAAGGAAACCGTTGCTACAGATGCCTTCACATTGGACACAGGGTTGGAGAGTGTGCTTTGGACTCAGTATGTGGAATTCGTGTCTGTCCTGCAACACATTAATACCTCCTTTATCCGTTGAGATCTGAGGGAGGGAGTAAGGGGAATCGCCAAGATAGTAGCCTTATACGTATGAAGAAACGACCTAGAAGATACCATCAGTCAGATTCACAAACGCCAAAGACTGAACCGCGCTGAAGACAGAAGGAATCCATTGACAATCAGGCGAATGGAGAGTGATGCTATTCCTCAAGAGCAAGGAACAGCTCAGAATTTTATAACCAGGGTGAATTATAGTGAGTTTCCGCCTGAAAATGAGACGTGATGAGATTTGGTGGTGGCTGGAAGGGCAGAAGTTGCAGACACTACCTATAAAATGATGATGTACCTATTTTGAAGGTGTATGGAGTCCACCTTCTGTGAGGTTTGCACTACGAAAGACCTTTGAAGACCATGAAAGAACCCTACAAGATATAGTAAGAGGTTTAAGTAACAGCTTTTACGTGGACGATTTATTACTATCGGTGAATTCACCCAAAAAGGCTGTGATAATCGTTCATCCATTACGGCGACTGATGAAAAAAGATGAATTCAACTTGATGAAATGGATCTGAAACCATAAGGGAGTCCTTGAGACGGTTCTGTATAATGAGAGAGCAGAAGGTGTGAAATAAGTCTTATGGAAAGATGGAAACCTACCCACAGAACGAATGGTGGGAATCTTATGGGACTTGGAAAAGGACGCCTTCACGGTATGGATAAACATCCTAAGGAGGCCAGAGACGAGGAGAGGCCTGTTGAGCAGGATCAGTTCTATTCGACCCACTGGGGATTCTTGCCCCAAGCATTATAAGAGCCAATATCCTGTTCTAGAACAAATGCAGAAGAGGGTGCAGGTGGGACGAACCAGTGGCAGAAGAAAACAAGATCTTATGGAGAAGTTGGTTGGCTGAGTTCCCTTATCTCTTGCAAGTGAGGATTCAAAGATGTTACAGCACAGGCAAAGGCTACATGACTGAGTCCACTTTGTGGGCACATCACTATTGTGATGCATTGGAAACGGCATACGGTGTAGTGACTTACCTAGAATAACTAGTGAGGATGGATCTCGTCATATCTCATTTGTGTGTGGAGAGGTGAGACTTGCCCCTCTCAAGCACAGGAGCATACCAAGGTTAGAGCTATGTGCAGCAGTGTTAGGAGCTAAAGCAGACAAAACAATTACGAAAGGACTTGGACATGTATGTTAACAGATCTGTACTCTGGACGGATAGCACCGCGGTAGTGAAATATATACATAATACGGAAAGGCGCTTCAAGGGGTTTGTGGTTAATCAGCTGACGATCATCCACAAGGCTACTAAACCTGATCAGTGGCAGTATGTAAGGTGTGCCTTGAACCCAGCTAATGACGTGAGCTGTGGACTACCTGGAAATGTAGTCCACCTTTCTTATCACTGCAAGAAGACAGATGGCTAGCAAACCCTTTATACATTTCTAAACTCGTGGATGAAGGTCCAGAGGTGAAAACTGAAAGAATAGTTTTGATGACAAACTGCGGCACACGAAGGAACCTACTAGAAAACCTGTGGACTAGATACTCGTCCTGGGAGTGGCTGGTAAAGGGTATAGCCTGGATCAGATGATTTATCAAATGGAAGTTTGCAAGATTAGGAAGGGAACATACCCAAGACCGAAGACTAAACACTGAGGAAATGGAAGAAGCAAAACTGGTTATCCTCAAAGCCACACAGAAGAGACCTGTACAAGACAAAGCCTTATGTCGCTTCGAACACACCTTAGGCACTGACGGCTTAATAAGAAAAGAAGGTCGGTTGAAACAAGCATCCTTACACCCAGATCAGAATAACCCAGTCCTACTGCCGAGGAATGAGAGGGTTACAAAACTCATTGGCAAAGATGTATATACAATGAAGGTAGGACATGCTGGACGAGAAAACACTCTTGCTGCAATATGTGAGGTCTTCTGGATACCACAAGTGCTGTAAGCTATTCAATCACATACTCCACAGTTGTGTGACTTGTCCCCGAAACAACTGGAAACCTGCCCATCAGCGTGAAGCTGTCCTAGCAGAAGATTGGATTCACTTGTTGAAGAGGAATCCTACTGCGCATATGGTTGGACATGGGGATGAACATGGTGATAGCCAATTGGAAGCTGTGAGAAGCCCTACCCGTATGGAAAGATAATGACAAGCAAGAGGAAGTTGTGAACGGAAGGCCAATTACTTCAGTCTTGGAAGACCCCCAAAGGCCTGGATGTCTTAATGCAGCTGCACATGATGATAATCCAGACAGACATCCTACGTGCCAGAAAGAACTGGACCATGGCAGAAGCATATAGACGAAGATGGAAACATGTACGACTTCTTGCAGAACATTTCTGGACAGGATGGACAGGAGGATACCTACCCATACATAGTTTCAGACAGGAACACTTACGGAGCAGAAGGGACTATCGAGTTGGGGATGCTGGTATCATCACTGGTAGTCCGCTGCCTAGGAGTCAGTAGATGCTAGGGAGGGTGTTATAAGTATTCCCAGGCGACAAAGTGAAAACACAAAACTCGGAGTTAGTGAGATCAGTAACGAAGTCTTGTTGGCTTGAGGGAGTCGTAAGAGACGTGACAAGTACAGAATGATTTCTGATGAAGAGTCCAACAGAGAGAGTATTATCGTCACATGCAAAAGGATCTGCGCGACGATAAAGAAGCATGAAAATTTAGCATAAGTAAAATATATGTTAACTAAGCTTTTTCTGGAGTTAATACACCATTAGAGTATAGTGAAATAACGAATAAGGGTAGAAACAAGCCTGATTAATAGTCGATGTAAGGATGTTTACAGTGGAAATCGCTGAGCCATTGGGGGATAGCGTCAACATATGCCTCTCTTTTACGAAGGGTCAACAGGTTATCCTGTCTACTAGTGTCCGTGGCACTCAGGCACCCTAGCACCATCAGGACAGAAGAGAAGGACAGATTAAATAGAGCAGGGTGTGATAGGAGTAGGATTGTCACGCGCCGTATTAGTGTTTGAGTTCACGTACCACCTACAGGACCCACAACACGTGAGTGTGGTGAAGATACTTTGTATCGTTGACTGAGTGGATATGTGAAGTTAATTTGTGCTGTATTTTTACTTTACTATGCATATAATACTTAGCATGAAAAAGATCTTTGGATTAAGTAATGGTAAGCACGACAGCAGTCATTGTTTGGAGGTGTTGGAGGAGGGTGGATGCGACCCGGTGAAGGATTATTCCCCTCCCACCCACACTTTACTAAATAATGATGTCTAATCAGGTACCACTGTTCACTAGATGTAATTACTATGTTGTGCAACATAGTGTTGTCATGGCTTTCTCTTATCTACAGGTTTTGACCAAATAAAATACAACTCATTCGAGTCGCCCTATCCTGACAACTTAATCAACATCGCCTCATGGGTGGCGATAACGATAGGAAAAGAAAAGTTTCGTTTATCATATAGTCGCACGCAGAAAAAAAGTACAAACGTTAAGAAAAGCTAATCTCGCTTTACTTTCTCTCTCTCTCTCTCTCTCAATCATTTTGTCTCTGGCTTTCAACACGTCACTCACCTCAAAATGCACACGTGGTTCAGGCAGGGATGCGAGGCATCTCATAATTCAAGTGAAGGACTCACTTAGAAACAATACAACACAAGACAAACTCAAGCATCTTAGCAACACACACGCGTAACGTGACTGTTTTTTTTTTTTTTTTTTTTACGTAGGGAAGAGGGCCAGCCAAGGGCAAAAAATAGAAAGTTAGAAAAAGGCTCACTTGAGCGCTGGCTCTCCAAAGACTTCAAAAAGTGCCAAAACCGTCAGCCAGAATTAGAGGAGCAAATGCCTTGATACCTCCCTCTTAAAAGAAGACAAGTTGTAGGAATTCGGAAATACAGATGAAGGGAGGGAGTTCTAGAGTTTACCAGTGAAAGGGATGAATGATTGAGCGTACTGGTTAACTCTTGCATTAGGGAGTTGGACAGAATAGGGATGAGAGGAAGAAGAAAGACTTGTGCAGCGTGGCCGCAGCAGGAGGAGCCGCAGGAGCGATAAAATATAGAAAGGGATGCAACATTTCGGCGGTGAGAAAGAGACTGAAGACAGTTAGTTAGAGGAGGGGAGTTGATGAAACGAAGGGCTTTCGATTCCACCCTATCAAGCAAAGCTGTGTGACTGGAAACCCCCCAAACATGCGAAGAGTACTCCATACAGGGACGGATAAGGCCCTTATACAGAGTAAGCAGTTTTACATTCCTGGACATTAAAATGAGAGGGAATAAAACTATGGCTCATATCATAGACTCCGTAACTTCATGGGTCCATTCACATTACAATGAGGGGCTACATTCAAGATTTGATGAGGCTAGGTAAAAATAAGTAGTCAGGATGCCTTTTCTTTGTTTTGAGAAAATGCTCGCCCAATATCTAGGCAGTTCTGCTGACACAAGCAGTCTATGATTCTATCTATACTCACATAATTTTCAGTAAATTTCACCACTATTCACATAATTTACAGGCAAATTTTCTTATACTACTACGATTTTGTATACATTTTTGCCTTAATTTTCAAACAATTTTGTAAAAGTAAAGTATTTTGGGACATTTTTGTACTATTGTAATATCATTTCTAGATATTCCTAGACTTTTTGCATTACTAACATCTTAAAAAGATATCATCCTATTTTCTTGTGTAATAGTATTAATAATAATATTATACGGTTTATTAGGAATTGCAGTACATGCACACTGAAATATATATACATACATATATGGGGATGGGGGGGGGGCTTAAGATTAGTACATTAGCTTAGTAGTTTATGGTGTTGGTAATGGCTGGTTTGAAGGGTCCTTATGGGCATAACCACATTGTTGTGACGTGTGGCGTGAGCTGGGCTGGGGGACGTTAGGGGGAAGTAGGTGGCGAAGCCGCGATTGAAGTAGCAGGCCTCTGGCCACCTTGATGAGGGCCTCTCGATGTCTGGTAGACAGTCTGGGGAGGCTCAAGGTGGTTAGGGCGTGATCGTAATTATAGAAGGCATAGCCAAGGATGACCCTGCATGCCCTCTTCTGCACATCCTCCAGTTGTTGTTGTTGAGTGGAGGTGAGGGAAGAGGATCACGCTGGTAAGGCATACATGAGTCTAGGAAGAATAAAGGTGAGGTATATCCCCTTTAACTCATCTGTTGCTGTGCCTAATGACTTAAGTCTGCGTAGCATGTAGTCTGTAAGCCGCCAACCTCACTGTGGTGGTAAAGTGTTGCTTCCATGTCAGGGTCAGGGTGAGCTGGGGAGGGGGGACTGCCACCGAGGAGGTGCAGACATGCATCACCATAGTTTTGGTGTGGTTGATTGCCATCCTGTTCTCCAATGACCATTCCAGTAGTTTGTCAAGGGTTGTTTGAAGTTCTGAGTAGTCTGGGTTTTTGTTGTCAATTGG
The DNA here is from genome assembly GCF_017591435.1 of Portunus trituberculatus. Lineage (NCBI taxonomy): Eukaryota > Metazoa > Arthropoda > Malacostraca > Decapoda > Portunidae > Portunus > Portunus trituberculatus. The sequence goes on along the minus strand of NC_059271.1, from coordinate 13,625,734 downwards.
CACATCCACGGTGCAGTTATCCACATACTTCCAATGGTGAGGGATGTTGGTCAGAGCTTCATTAATCAGTATCAAGAAACACAGTTGCCTGTGGGACTCCACATGTTAGCTGTTGGTAAAAGGATGTGTGGTTCTGATTGTGTACAGCTTGTCTTCCTGTGACTGTGGGTATGTAATGTAATATATTATATCATATGTATTCCCTGTACCTCTGATTATCATACGCCTGGCAACCCTACGTAAGCCTCAGTCTTGCTGGCGTCTCCAAGGCAGGCAGGCAGGCAGGCGTATGGGGGTCCTTCCAAGGCTTTCTCTGTGTTCCTCTGCTTGAATACACATACTCCAGTTAGTACGTGTTTCTATGAAGAACCTTCACCTTCGTGGCTGTACTGACTGTCCCGACAGCTACCCAACACCACATGGCGCAGTGAGTAGTAGGATCACGGGTCTTCCCGACGCCATCGCCGCCACGCCAGCAGGGACTCCACTGCCTCTTCACGCCCTTCCCTGGGTTTTACGGAGCTTCAGTGACTCTTGTGTGTGACAGTGTGTGCGGTGTCGTGCTTTTGCGTGCAGTGTTTTGCGTTGTAGTCTTCCCTCGCCGTTGACAAGGGACGCTACACCCTTGGCGGAGACAGACCTCGCAGCCTCACATCCCCCTCGTCCAGCGCGCAGCGAGTAACTGCCTTCCTTGGGGGGGAGCAGTGTTGCCACGCTTCCATGACTAATTTTCCCTACAGGCAAGGTGATTTTCCCCTACATTACCCTACGCTCACAAATCGTGATTATATACTGAAATAAAAACTACACATGCAAAAAAGAAAAAAAATGTTTACTTACATGCTTAGCAGGTTGATGATGATTATGAAGATTCTTGTGCTTCAACGAACATAGCATTTTCATCTTTATCCGAGTATTTTGAGAAGTACCTTGTTCTTGCACTTGAATACCGCTTACACAGAGAAGGGGTCATGGCAAAATTTGATGGAAATCTCTCGTATGTTTTAATTATTGATTCCAGTGTCTTAGTCGATAACTTATTTCTAAGTTTTGATTTGTTGTTGTTAAGTTTCGAGAATGTTCTTTCAACTTCTGCTGTACTTTGGGGTAATGCTGTTACTCTCAGCATGAAGGTTGATAGTTGTTCATATGAAGCTACTTTTCTCATTTCTTTCCAAAACTCCTCAATGCTCTTACTTTCCCATCCTCCTTTCTTCACCTCTTCATCAACTAAAATTGACCTCCATTGTCGATCAGTGATTTGTACATTAGCATCAGGAAGAAAACGTGGTAGCCTCTGAAACAAGACTGCTGCTGAGTTCACTTCAGCTTTATCCTTCAAAATGTATTCATGGTTAACGTCTTTGAGTGCCGCAAAAACTGGATCCACTAGATTAATCCTTTTTAGAATTTGACAGCATGCAGTTTTGTACCAGTTTCTACACCGTGAAAGAAAGCTCCCTCTTTCGTGTGGCTTCAGTTTTGACAGGGTTTCGCTTGCAAGTATCCCAGGATAGACTTTATCCAACTGCAACCAATTTGATTCAAAAATGGAAAAAATAAATGGAGGTATACTTAACACATTCTAACTCCCGACGTGTCTACAAAGTAATATCCTCTTATATTAAGAAATGATGGACTGTCTATGTAAGCCATATTGAATTTCAGTTGAATTTCAGTCGTGCCATATTGATTTTCAGACTTGTAAATGCTATAGTTTCTTAATAGTATTGAGAGGAATGTCACTAACGGGATCGAATCCAGCCGTACTGGACACGAATCGTCGAGTCAGGTAGAGAAAGGATAGACACGTATCAGACTCGTCATTCTCTCTCTCTCTCTCTCTCTCTCTCTCTCATCTCTCATTTTGATTTCGTGTATGAAATTGATTGACAGTTGAAAATTTTTAATTTTCCCCTACATTCCCCTACGATGAGGCGATTTTCCCCGTAGGTATCCCCTACTCCCTACAGAGGCCTAAAATCCCCTACCGTAGGGGATTTCCCCTACGCGTGGCAACACTGCGTCCACAGCAGGCCCCCCCACGGGCAAACCTGTGGCTCAGAGTCCGCCCATCCTGCAAGCCGACGCCACCTACCAGATGTTCAGGCAATGGCGTCGCCGGTGGCATGATTTCTCAGTCATGATTGATCTGCAGCGCCTTCCCAGAGAAAAGCAGTTGATCCAGCTCCGGATGTCTGTTTCCCTGGAGGTTCAGAGGACTCTTGAACACACTCTCGGGATCGCTCCTGACACACTGTTAGCCGTGGATGACGTCCTCGATGTGTTGCAATCCCACTTCAAGAGTCAACGTAATGAGGCTCTCCGCCGCCGTGAACTCCTGTGCTGCAAACAGGCGGTGGGTGAGTCTTTTCTGATTTCTATGTCCGCCTGAAAACCTTGCTGAAGAGGTCGACCTTTGCTCCGGTGATCCAGTGACTTGTGCTGAGACCCAGCTGAAGATGGTTTTGCTCATGGGCATCAGAGAGGAGGAGCTCGTTCAACGCCTCATCTCTATGGACCCAGGTGCCCCTCTCCAGGACCTGGTCACCTGCTGCCGCTCGTATGAGGCCGCCCGGAACACAGCATCCGCCATCCAGTCGTCTCCAAGTCAGCTGTTCTCCGTCTCTGCCTACAGACGGGGAAAGCGACGTGACAAGGCTGCCTCCTCACTTCAGCAACCGCCTTTAGAACAGCGAGGGAAGCCTGCAGCCGTTGACGTGTCCCAACCCTGCCAGTGTTGCTCCCGCCGGCACTCATATGGTCAGTGCCCTGCTATCGACAGCACCTGTGGCAACTGCGGCCGCAAGGGCCATTGGGCAAAGACTGCCCTGCCAAAGACACCCAATGTCGTGCCTGTAAAAAGACGGGGCATTACGACAAGTGCTGCAGGGTAACAAATGCAACTCACAGCCAGAACAGCTCTCACGCTACGTCACAGAAGAAGAGCTCCTGCCGCAGTGTGACTCGCAGTCCAGCGTCTGAGGCCATGACTCCTAAACCTGTGTGTATTCACCTGACGCATGGAGGATCCACTTCCCACCTCCAAATGCTGCCAGGTACAGGCGCGGACGTCACAGTCATTGGCCAGCGACACCTCAGCATTCTTCAAATCCCCAGGGACAGCCTACAGCCTCTACCTCCCGTGCACACGCTGACGGCGGACGGTTCAGAGATGGCACCTGCCCTGGGATGTTTTCAAGCTACCTTACGGCTCGGGCAAAGGTCTTGCATCGCCCAGATCCAAGTTCACGATGGCGTCCAGACCCCACTCCTCTCCTATGGCCACTGCAAGGAACTGGCCATCATCTCCCCGGAGTTCCCGAAGCCGATTCTCAAGGTCAAGCATATTAACCGGTGCAGCGAGCGGTCCCTCCCTGACATCACGTCTCCTTCTGCTGCACAGTGTTACGTTCACCGGTTAAACTGGTAAGATTGGCATCGGGGAGCCGGTGAACAATAACAATAAAAAAAAAACACTGCAGGTTCAACTGGTGAGGAAATGCAAAAGCTTTTTTAAAAAGCTATTTTAATAACCCATAATGAAATTGACACATATATAACAAGAAACATGAAACACAGATATATAACATGAAACACAGGAAAATGACATACACATATACATATAACACAGTAATAAATACAACAATAAAGAACCCAACTTAATACCTAACAATAATCCTAATCCTATATAGAGGCAATGTGGAAAACACGGACGAGGGGAAGTGATACTTATGCGGTGTCGCAGTGGTGAAATGCTGGGTGATGGTTGATCCCACGGTAGACCCAAGAGGCGTTGTGTTCACTGGTTGAGGCTTGGATCTGAACTTCCAATCCAGAAAGCCAAGAGCTGGCTCAACACTTTCGGTTGAGTCGAAAGGGGCCGCGTGAATCCAACTTCGGGACAGTAGCGGGGCTTCATGAAACGGTGACGTGGAGGGTTCATGAAACGGTGACGTGGAAGGGGAGGCGGAGAGGTGGCGAACGAGGTAACAAGCGGAGGAGGTGATGGTAGTAATGTATGTTACGGGCGGGCCGTAACAACAGGAGTACTTCCTTCGTGAGTTTTCAGACGTACTTCTCTCCAAGGAGGATCTGAGGAAGGCTCCCCTGAAGCCCATGGTCGCACAGCCCATGCAGATCCACCTGAAGGAGGGCGCTACACCGTTCGCCATTCACACACCACGACAAATCCCCTTCGCATTCCAGCAACAAGTCAAGGATGAGCTGGACTCCATGGTGCGTCAAGGGATAATTGAGCCTGCCGGCGATGAGCCGTCTGCCTGGTGTCACCCCTTGGTCGTCGTGGCTAAGGACAAGGGAGTTCGCATCACGGTGGACCTCACAAAGCTCAATAGCCAGGTTTCTCGCCCAGCTCACCCAGCACCAACACCTTACGCCGCTGTCCGCAGAGTCACTCCGTCATCCCGCTTCTTCACGACAGCAGATGCTCTGTGTGGGTACTGGCAGTTGGTACTTGACGAGAAGGATCGCCACCTCACAACTTTCATCACCCCGTTCGGCCGGTTTAGGCATTGCCGAGGCCCCATGGGCTTCGCAGCTACTGGTGACGCCTACTGCCACCGCGGCGACTTGGCACTCAAGGGTTGGAGAATTGTGTCAAGGTGGTGGACGACATTCTTCTCTTTGATGATGACTTCCCACACACTTGCAGAGGATTCATCAGATGCTCAGCAGATGCAGAGAGCACGGGATCACCCTCAACAAGGACAAGTTTTCAGTTGCCGAGCCTCAGGTCCGATTCTGTGGCTACAACCTCTCCCCCTCTGGCATCTCTGCAGGCGAAGACCGCGTCAGTGCAATCCGGGACTTTCCTACGCCCGCGAACTTGACTGACCTCCGCTCCTTTATGGGCTTAGTGAACCAGCTGTCAGAGTTCACCCCGGACATAGCAGCCGCAGCCCAGCTTCTTCGCCCTCTCTTGAGCCCTAAACGGACGTTCACTTGGACAGCGGACCATGATGAAGCCTTCAACCATGTCAAGACGGTGCTTCTCCAGCCGCCTGTTCTGGCCCACTTTGATCCAGCGCTACCAGTCGTCCTCCAGACGGATGCCTCCCGCCTTCATGGGATTGGGTACGCTCTCCTACAAGATCACGGCCAAGGATGCACACGACTAGTTCAATGTGGCTCACGCTTCCTCACTGACGCTGAGACGCGCTACGCCACCATTGAGCTCGAGCTGCTTGCCGTTGTATGGGCCATGTCCAAGTGTCGGCTCCACCTCATAGGCCTACAGCACTTCACGCTGATGACGGACCATCGGCCACTGGTCCCGATCCTGAATGCCTACACTTTGGACGCGATCGAGAATCCCCGTCTCCAACGTCTGAAGGAGAAAATCTCGCCCTACCTCTTCACAGCCGTATGGCGCGCCGGGAAGTTGCTACGCATCCCAGATGCTCTGTCGAGAGCCCCAGTCAGCCACCCCACTCCTGAGGACGAGATGGCGTGCACTGCTGCCACTGCCCACCTGCGGTGTGTCGTAGCTGCCAACGCTGAAGGCTCCGACCAAAACACACCACACCATGACGCCGATCGGACGCTCCAGGAGTTCAGAGCAGCAGCGAGGGCAGACCCGTCATATGCCCACCTCACCGCCTGCGTGACATCTGGCTTCCCGTCCAACCGGTACGAGCTCCACAGTTCTCTACTTCCCTACTGGAAGCTCCGCGATCACCTCTACGCAGATGGGGAGCTTGTCCTCTATGGCCAGAGGATCGTTGTTCCTGTAGCTCTCCGCCGCCGCACCCTTGCTCGTCTCCATGACAGCCACCGCGGTGTGGAAGCCACTCGCCGTCGGGCGAGGCAGACTGTTTTCTGGCCTGGCATTGACTCTGACATCGCCAATACTGTTCGTGCCTGTGAACCATGTCAAGTCCTCCAGCCGAGCCAACAACAGGAACCCCTGATGTGCGACGACAACCCATCCAGGCCCTTTGAGTCCGTCTCCGCAGACTTCTTCACAGTCGCTGGCAAGTCCTTTCTTGTCATTGCGGACAGACTCTCGGGATGGCCTGTGGTCGTCCCATGTGGTGCGGACACCACAGCCACACGCACCATCCAGATGTTCTGCCGCTATTTCCGGGAAGTGGGTGTCCCCCTCCGTCTCCGCACTGATGGCGGGCCCCAGTTTGCCAGTGCAGACTTCCAGAACTTCATGGAGCGCTGGGGTGTTCACCACATAGTGACTTCGCCGCACTATCCCCAGTCTAATGGCCATGCTGAGGCGGCTGTCAAGTCGGTGAAGCATCTCATCTTGAAGACAGCCCCCTCCGGCAACATTGATACGGAGGAGTTTGCCAGAGGTCTCCTGGAGCTGCGTAACTCTCCCAACTATACAGGACGGTCCCCTTCGCAACACCTCTATGGCCACCCTCTTCGGTCCTGCGTCCCTGCCCACCCAGAGTCCTTCTCCGCGGACTGGCAGACCAAGACGGAGGAATGCGACCGCCGCGCTGCCGCCCGAGCTGAACAGGTGCAGGCTCACTATGACCAGCACGCCAGGCCCCTCCCCAAGCTGTGCATTGGAGCCACAGTCCGCATCCAGGACCCTGTGTCTCTCCGCTGGGATAAGGTCGGTGTGGTCATGGGCTGCAGCAGGAACAGGGAATATGATGTTCGTCTCCCCAGCGGACGTGTCTGGCGACGCAACCGCCGTCTCCTACGCCCAGTGCCGCCCCATGGTGATGATCCTCCCCACCATATCCCTGTGGTCCCTTGGTCAGACGAGAAAAGTCCGTCTGCTTTACTTGCTCCCCCAGTTGCCCCACGTCGTTCCCAGCGGCTCATGGAAAAGAGTTCCGCTCGAGACAGTGCTACGAGCGTGAGGGGGGAGGGAGGTGTGGGTATGTAATGTAATGTATCATATGTATTCCCTGTACCTCTGATTATCGTACGCCTGGCAACCCTACGTAAGCCTCAGTCTTGCTGGCGTCTCCAAGGCAGGCACGCGTACGGGGGTCCTTCCAAGGCTTTCTCTGTGTTCCTCTGCTTGAATACACCTACTACAGTTAGTACGTGTTTCACTGAAGAACCTTCACCTTCGTGGCTGTACTGTCCCGACAGCTACCCAACACCACAGGGACTACTTTTGTAGACCGCACAAAAGCCTTAATCTTATCATACCACTGTCTGTTGTTGGTAAGTTTGAGTTGGTGGGTGAATTTTGTTTGGGTAATGACTTGCTTTCGCTATCTTTATCTTCCGTATCACTCTTTTCCTTAATTTCCTGTACTGGATTGGGCAGGAATGAAAGGCTCAGTTCCTCTACTTAATGAGACTTTTAATGCAGGGTGTCATCCACGGGGTATCAGATGGGTGCACTGTGACGCTCTTTGCTGGGAAATAGCGGTGGAAGGCTTCCGTTGTGGTGGTAACAAAATTATGCCACTTGGTGTGGACGTCTTCCACTTCCAACATCTCGTCACAAGGGTGTTGTGTCACTCATTGCCCAAACTCCCTCAAGGCAGAGTCAGGCATGGGTCGGTAAGTCTTTATGACCCTTGAGTGGTGGTGGTGGTGGAGCGAGGTGGTGGGTGTAGGCGGCCACAGGAAAGAGAGGTGTGTGCTGTGTTCCATGAGGGGTATTGGCTGGGGGCTGCGAGTAGTGATGTGTGTGTGTGTGTGTGTGTCCATGAAAATATTTATTTTTTTATCTATTTTTTTTATTTATTTATTATTCTACAGCGTTAGGAAACTTAGATTGACCACAACAATATAAAATTCACCCGTTCTTAGATTTTTCATGTATCTAATCTCGAAATGATGACTCCGACCGGGTTTTTTTTTCTTTTGCGTTTGTGAATATATCTATGGACATTATTCTTTACAATGCTATGAATCTTAAAGATTACTATAGCAATAAAAACTCTACTTTTTGTATGTTACAGTGTCTTATGTCAGTTCCTCTCTCAATAGATTATATTATAAATCATTTTCAAGTGTAATTTTTTATGACCAGTGATATATGTGTAGTGAATTTGTATCAAGAACAGAAAAAATATAAAGAGAACGACTAAAAATCGGTGGTCTTTCAGAATTTTTTTATAAAAGCTACAAAAAAAAAAAAAAAAACCTGCGGTGGTGGTGGTGGTGGTGGGCAGGTTTTACTGGTCAGTTCGCGTGTGAGTGGTAGTGGTGATTAACATAATTGACTGTGGTGGTGGTGACAGGGATGGTGAGAGTGAAATGATAGTAGTTGTGACGTAATGAGTGGTGATAGTGATGGTAATTTTGCTGACTGATGATGTGTAGTAGTGAGTGGTGGAAATCTTTGTTGAATGGTGATGGTAGTGGTGATTTGTTGAGTGATGGTGACAGAAGTGTTGATGTGTGATGAATGGTGATAGTGAAGCATTGAGTACTGACGATGATGAGTGAGGATTTTCTCAAGTGGTGACGGTTGTAGCGGTGGTGGTACTGATGTATTAAATGGTGAAGTAGGTTATGAATGACAAGTGGCAACAATGGCAATATTAATAGTGGTAGTGAAATTGGGAAAAGGATAAATAATTGGTAAAGATGGTGGTGTGATGTGTAAACTGGTGATGGCGGTAGTAATAATGGCGGTGAAGTGGGTTATGAATAACTAATGGTGATGATGGCAGATGTAATAATAATGGGGAAAGTTGAAAATGGGTAAATGAATGGTAATGATGGTGCTGATGGTTATATAATGGTGATGATGGTGGTGGTGGTGTTGGTGACGATACAGGTAACGATGGTATTTGGTGGCAATGGTGATGAGTGGAAAGTTCAATAATCTGGTAGAACGTTTTAAGATCCAGGAAAACCAGTCTTGATAACTGACGAGTGATGCCCCTCACCACATTCTCTCTCTCTCTCTCTCTCTCTCTCTCTCTCTCTCTCTCTCTCTCTCTCAGCCCCTTCACACTTATTTTCTTCCTTTTGGGGTCCTTTCTCAATTTTTTTTTTATCTTACTCTCTTCTCTCTCCTTCTCCATCTCCATCCTTTTCCTTTATCGCTGCCGCCACCATAACTATCTATCAACATCAGTAGGGTCTCTTTCTCCCTCTCCCTCTCTCTTCCTCTCTCTATAATAAACAAGTCAATATTTTTACCGTAACTTCGTCACCTTGCTGCACTAAACGAGAGAGAGAGAGAGAGAGAGAGAGAGAGAGAGAGAGAGAGAGAATGCTACTGGATGTTGCTAGGTGTAGGTGTGTAGACAGGTAGGTGTGTGTGTATGTGTGTGTGTGTGTGTGTGTAATTCACCTCGGTCTTCTGCTGGTCACCCAGCCAGTCTTCCCCATTACGGAGCGAGCTCAGAGCTCATAGACCGATCTTCGGGTAGGACTGAGACCATATCAACACACAACACACACCGGGAAAGCGAGGCCACAACCTCTCGAGTTACATTCCGTACCTATTTACTGCTAGGTGAACAGGGGCCACACATTAAGAGGCTTGCCCATTTGGCTCGCCGCTTACCGGGACTCGAACCCGGCCATCTCGATTGTGAGTCGAGCGTGCTAACCACTACACTACGCGGTGTGTGTTTGTGTGTGTGTTTCACTGTTTGATCTGCTGCAGTCTCTGACGAGACAGCCAGACGTTACCCTACGGAACGAGCTCAGAGCTCATTATTTCCGATCTTCGAATTAGCCTGAGACCAGGCACACACCACACACCGGGACAACAAGGTCACAACTCCTCGATTTACATCCCGTACCTACTCACTGCTAGGTGAACAGGGGCTACAAGTGAAAGAAGACACATCCAAATATCTCCACTCGGCCGGGGAATCGAACCCCGGTCCTCTGGCTTGTGAAGCCAGCGCTCTAACCACTGAGCTACCGAGCGTGTGTGTGTGTGAGGGTGTGTGAAGGTGTAGTGTGTGTATGTATGTGTTGTTGCTATGGAAGGTGTAAGGTCAGAGGTATTAGTGTAGTATTATGTATTACTATTGCTTCTACTACTACTACTACTACTACTACATCTGATGCTACTACTACTAGTACTACTACTACTACTACTACTACTACTGCTGCTGCTGCTGCTGCTGCTGCTGCTGCTGCTGCTGCTGCTACTACTACTACTACTACTACTACTACTACTACTACCACCACCACTACTGCTGCTACTACTAATAATAATGATAAAAGTAATAATAATACAACTTTCAACTGGGGAAAGGAAAGACACATTAAACTGTCATAACAACAGGTCATAAAAAGGTAAAAAAAAAAAAAAAAAAAAAATGAAAAGTGTTTGAACAAAAGAGCTAATCTGAGGCTGGGAAAAGGTTAGTTGGTCTTTGTAAGGTCATAGAACCAATGACCCGAAAACATTCACACACACACACACACACACACACACACACACACACACACACACATACACACACAGGGAGGGAGAGATGGGTGCTATTGAACTCAACTCACTCAATTCTCGAAATCAGAAGGATCTGACCACTTGATCTCTCTCTCTCTCTCTCTCTCTCTCTCTCTCTCTCTCTCTCTCTCTCTCTCTCTCTCTCTCTCTCTCTCTCTCTCTCTCTCTCTCTCTCTCTCTCTCTCTCTTACCAGCCACTTCACGCTTGCCCTCCATCCCTCCTCGATACACATTGTTGGCAAGAGGTGCTGGTGGCGGATTACACGCTGCTGATACATTTAGTACACTCGGTCACACCTCCCACTCTGATAGAGTTAACCATTAGGATGCCTCCTCATAGACCTTCACCTCATCCATTGACTGTGTTGTTAAACTTCCCTTCTCCTTGATTCGCTCAATGTTAGTCACAATCTGCCTACTGATTGGGCGGCAGGATGGATCCAGAGCACTGTAGCCCCAGATCTGCTATTCGCCCGGACGAAAGCCACGCAAGATTCAAAAGTCGAACGGGTAACGCCTTCGAGGGCTTGTGCGACGTCCTAATGATGGCATGTGGAGCAAGAAGACACGCTATTGTTACTCAGGTTGCGATCTGTGTGCGGGATTCGGTTCATTCGATCAACTGTCAAAGATGTCCTGCCCTTCTCCACCTCCGAACCCCAAAACCACACCGTCAGTATCTCCTAAGAGCGCTGTGGCGTTCCGTGGAGGATCCTGACAAGGCTCATAAGTGGGATCGTTCGTCACCGCGGAGTAGTAAACAATGTCAAGATGCCGGTGGTCAAACACTTCAGTCCCGCCTCAAATGATACCGGGATCTGCTCTGCCTCCACTTTTCCATCCCCTCAATCTCCTATTCCTCCCCGCGACACACTGCCCCTTATGCTCCTGACCTCCTGTCGCCCTCCTCTCCTGCTGCCTTGAAGTGGCTTAGTTTATCTTGCTGTTATGCTTCCCGCTTAGATACAGAGAAAGTTGAGGAGGATGTGTCACCAGTACCAGGTGAACGCTGTCACTCACACCGAAGATCGAGAATGAGGCACCACCAAGGCATGCGCACGCGCGCGCGCACACACACACACACACACACACACACACACACACACACACACACACACACACACACACACACACACACACACATGACATACAAAGTCATATTAAAGAGACTTAACTATGATATCCTCCACACTTCAAGACAAACACATGCATAACGTAACGCAGACAACCAGATACACACACACACACACACACACACACACGGTAGCTCAGTGGTTAGAGCGCTGGCTTCACAAGCCAGAGGACCGGGATTCGATTCCCCGGCCGAGTGGAGATATTTGGGTGTGTCTCCTTTCACGTGTAGCCCCTGTTCACCTAGCAGTGAGTAGGTACGGGATGTAAATCGTGGAGTTGTGACCTTGTTGTCCCGGTGTGTGGTGTGTGCCTGGTCTCAGGCCTATCCGAAGATCGGAAATAATGAGCTATGAGCTCGTTCCGTAGGGTAACGTCTGGCTGTCTCGTCAGAGACTGCAGCAGATCAAACAAACAGTGAAACACACACACACACACACACACACACACTCACCGCGTAGTGTAGTGGTTAGCACGCTCGACTCACAATCGACAGGGCCGGGTTCGAGTCCTGGTAAGCAGCGAGGCAAATGGGCAAGCCTCTAAATGTGTGGCCCCTGTTCACCTAGCAGTAAATAGGTACGGGATGTAACTCGAGGGGTTGTGGGCTCGCTTTCCCGGTGTGTGTTGTGTGTTGATGTGGTCTCAGTCCTACCCGAAGATCGGTCTATGAGCTCTGAGCTCGCTCCGTAATGGGGAAGACTGGCTGGGTGATCAGCAGGCGACTGGGGTGAATTACACACACACACACACACACACACACACACACAGTCTTTCGTATGTAAAGTAAGGAAACAACTGACACCAGACACAATGTTAAGTATTTTTACACACTAGGTTATTCCTCTCTATATTATTGCATTTCTAAGTGGGACTATACTAGTCCATCTTTTCTAAATGGATTGGTAGTGGCACAGTAGAGAGTCTGTAGATGTACATTTTTCATTAGAAAATTTGATTAAACAAATATTTCCAAAACATAATCTGCTAAATGTCAATTTAATTCATTAATACTATTGTTGTTATTGATTTTAAAAACTATTAAAGAAACAGACAGTTTTTTTCATTAATAGATCGACAACGAGTAACAAGAGAAAAATAGTAAAAAACATTCAAATTCAGCGATTTCATACATCTTTCATTCATAAGAATAGTATTTCTTTTCTTGATACTCGAATATAGAACACATTACCAATACATTTGAAAAAAATTATTTGTTAAGGTCATTTTGCAAAACTGGTCATTTTACAAAATGCCCAGCCATTATGCGAGAAGACCAGATTCGTGGTCACATTGCAAAATGACCTAAACATCTCGACATATTGCAAAAAGATTTTGGACAATTTACAGTATTATCGTTGGCCAGTTTACAAAATATTCAAACAGAAAGTAGCCAGATGGAAAAAAAAAGTGAGTAAACGATAGAAGGTAGATAAAGATAGGTGTATGTGTTTGTAATAATAATAATAATAATAATAATAATAATAATAATAATAATAATAATAATATATTTCGGTTTATTTGAATGGCAGCGAGTACAGGTACAGAGCTGAAAATTCCTACATATTAAACCTACTTATACATATATTCTTATATACTAACATTCATACACCTTTAGTCTACACAACTCTCATGGTGGCATCTGACATAAGATGCGCGGCAGCTATTTATAGCGCCAGAGAAGCCTAGCGACCAAGGCCCCTGGGTGATGCCAACCCGTGTGCATTTGTTTTTGTTTGGAGTTTGTTTCTCCTACCCAGTAGCGGGTCACAACTTCCGTCTCACACCAAGTGCCTAATCACTGCAAGGTGAACAGGGCCTCAAACGAGAATAGAAGTCTTGCCCAAATGACCTGTCCCGGGAATCGACCTCGGGGTTTCTCGATAGTGAGTCGAGCGTGCTACCACTACACCACCAAGTGTGTGTGTATAGGTGTGAATGTGTGTGTGTGTGTGTGTAATTCACTGTTTGATCTGCTGCAGTCTCTGACGAGACAGCCAGAAATTACCCTACGGAACGAGCTCAGAGCTCATTGTTTTCGATCTTGGGATAGGTCTGAGACCAGGCACACACCACACACCGGGACAACAAGGTCACAACTCCTCGATTTACATCCCGTACCTACTCACTGCTAGGTGAACAGGGGCTACACGTGAAAGGAGACACACCCAAATATCTCCACCCGGCCGGGGAATCGAACCCCGGTCATCTGGCTTGTGAAACCAGCGCTCTAACCACTGAGCTACCGGGCCGTGTGTGTGTGTGTGTGTGTGTGTGTGTGTGTGTGTGTGTGTGTTCAAACTCCTGAAAATGGTCTTAAATCCACCAGTATTATTGTTGGTCAGTTTACATTATGTCCAAACTGGTAGTTAGACAATTATTGTCTTTGTGTGCGAGCTGGGAAAAAAAAAAAAATAATGGTAGCTGACTGATGAGGTCGTTGTCAGTAAGACACAGCTAAAGTCAGGAGAGGACGGGCAACGTGGTGTTACTCCCAGTAACTTTGTGTGCATCTTATTATGCTCTGAAAATCTGTACAATGGAAAATATTTTTTTTATATACAAAACTGGTCACGGCTGAGGAAAAGAAAGCATCAAATACTTTGAGTTTATTGTCAAGAAATGAATACGAACAAATTCTGAATCACTTGGATAAACTTGAACGTACTAACTACTTGCTGTTGGGACATTTTGTAAACTGACCAAAGATAATACTGTAAATTGCCCAAAAATGTCAAGATATTTAGGTAATTTTGCATTGTAACCACGAATTTGGTCTTTTTATATAATGGCCGAGTATGACCAATTTTGCAAAATGACCGTAACATATAAACTTATAATATCTTAATATTCAAAAGGAAAATAAAGAATAATTTGATTGAGAATCGGAACGAATTTCTTTGATGTTTTGGTATTTTCTTTCTTTAGTACTTTTTTGTGTGCTAAAATAATTTTCTAGCACATGCAATACAATGAAAATGAAAGGTTTTATATATATATATATATATATATATATATATATATATATATATATATATATATATATATATATATATATATATATATATATATATATATATATATATATATATATATATATATATATATATATATATATATATATATATATGGGCTTTTCACGGGAAGGAGGTGTTTTGAGTACCTTCTATCTATCTATCTCTCTCTCTCTCTCTCTCTCTCTCTCTCTCTCTCTCTCTCTCTCTCTCTCTCTCTCTCTCTCTCTCTATATATATATATATATATATATATATATATATATGGGCTTTTCACGGGAAGGAGGTGTTTTGAGTACCTCCTATCTGAAAGCCCACCCGTTAGTTAGGGAACCGTTACCCCAAGTGGAAGCCCTTTCTACTCTCGGACTGTAGCCAGGATTCGAACCCGTGTGCTTGGGCAACCGTCGGCCCCCAAAGTGCACGTGATTTCATTGTACCATGTGAGAGAAATGAGTATGCAAAACAAACCTATGTATTCCTATCACACACACACAGACACACACACATACACACACACACACACACACACACACACACACACACACACACACACACACACACACACACACACACAAGCCAGATGACCGGGGTTCGATTCCCCGGCCGGGTGGAGATATTTGGGTGTGTCTCCTTTCACGTGTAGCCCCTGTTCACCTAGCAGTAAGTAGGTACGGGATGTAAATCGAGGAGTTGTGACCTTGTTGTCCCGGTGTGTGGTGTGTGCCTGGTCTCAGGCCTATCCGAAGATCGGAAACAATGAGCTCTGAGCTCGTTCCGTAGGGTAACGTCTGGCTGTCTCGTCAGAGACTGCAGCAGATCAAACAGTGAATTACACACACAAATATTTATGTAAGAGAGGAAAACTGGCCAAAGGGCAACTTAAAACGAAAAAAAAGGCTCGCTTAGTTGCCAGTCATCTTGCAGATTCGACTGAGTTGGCCCTTCTAAAAAGGGATAAACGTCTTGAAACTTCCCTCTTAAATTAAGAACACTTATTGGAAGTTGGAAATACAGAAGCAGATAGGGAGTTCCATAGTTTACCAGGGAAAGTTATAAATGATAGAGTACTGGTTAATTCTTGGATTAGATAGTTGGACAGTGTAGGGGTGAGAGGAAGAAGAAAGCCTTGTGCAGCGAGGCTAGGCAGGAGGACAGGAGGCATGCAGTTAGCAAGATCAGGAGAGCAGTCAGCATGAAAATAACGGTAGAAGATAGCAAGATATGCAACATTCCGGCGGTGAGAAAGAGGCTGAAGACAGTCAAAGGAGAGGAGTTGATAAGATGAAAAGCCTATGATTCATCTCTCTCTCTCTCTCTCTCTCTCTCTCTCTCTCTCTCTCTCTCTCTCTCTCTCTATATTATGTATGTATGCATACTGATTTGAATTTATAAGCTTAAATATATATATATTTTTTTTCGTTCATTGAAATTTTTGGTTGATATTGTTGATGCAGCTTTCCGCCATTCATAAATATTACTTTTTAATTCATCCCAGTCTGGAAGAATCTTCGACTTAGCAGACTGTCTTAATTTCTGACTGCAATTTTTATCTTTATTTAGTTTTGTGTGTAAATAAATTTATTTACTAACTCAATTATTCACTTGCAATTCTATTTTTTTTATAGTTTTGTGTGTAAATAAATTTATTTACTCACTAACTAACTCAATTACTCACTTATACACACTATTACTCACCTCCACGCCGTCGAACTTTGCAAAGCACTCAGCGTATTGACGAAGGTCGAGGGAGGAGAGCCACGCCTTGCATTCCAGGTGCGGACGCCGAGGCAACCACGACATCCTGCGCAGCGACGCCCCTCGACGGAGACTGGATATCAGTGATCCTCCTATAGAGCAAAAGAATAAAATACGTAAGTGAGAGAGTAAAGTCTAGAGTAATGAAAATCCCTCGTCACATTTCACTTTTTTTTTTTTTTTTTACATTACAAGGGCACTGGCCAAGGGAAAACAGTGTTGGAAAAAAAAAATCCCGCTGGTTGCCAGGCCCTGTTAAGAGGAAAGTAGGAGAAAGAAAAACAAAAAATCTAAAAGGAGGGTCCAGTTAACGTAAGAGGTGTCTTGACACTCCTCTTTTGAAAGAGTTTAAGTCATAGGCAGGTGGAAATACAGACACAGGTAGAGAGTTCCAGAGTTTACCAGTGTAGGGAATGAAGGAGTGAAGATACTGGTTAACTCTTGCATTAGGAAGATGGACAGAATAGGGATGAGAAGAAGTAGAGAGTCTTGTGCAGCGAGGCCGCAGGAGGGGAAGGCATGCAGTTAGCAAGTTCAGAAGAGCAGACAGCATGAAAACAGCGGTAGAAGACAGATAAAGATGCAACATTGCGGCGGTGACTTAAAGAATCAAGACAGTCAGTTAGAGGAGAAGAGTTGATAAGACGAAAAGCTTTAGATTCCACCTTGTTTAGTAAAGCTGTGTGTGTGGATCCCCCCCAGACATGAGAGCCATACTCCATACACGGGCGGATAAGGCCCTTGTACAGAGCAAGCAGCTGGGAGGGAGAGAAAAATGGACGAAGACGCCACAGGACACCTAACTTCTTGGAAGCTGATTTAGCAAGAGTAGAGATGTGAAATTTCCAGTTTAGATTTTTAGTGAAGGATAGACCGAGTGTGTTTAATGTAGAGGAGAGGGGAAGTTGAGTGTTATTGAAGAAGAGAGGATAGTTGTCTGGAAGGTTATGTCGAGTAGATAGTTGTAGAAATTGAGTTTTGAGGCATTGAACAAAACCAGGTTTTCTCTGCCCCAATCAGAAACAAGTGAAAGATCAGAAGTTAGGCGTCCTATAGCATCTCGCCTTGAGTCATTTAATTGTTGTTGGGTTGGGCGTCTGTTGAACGCTGTTGAATAATGCAAGGTGGTATCATCAGCATAGGAGTGGATAGGGCATTGAGTCAGATTTAGGAGATCATTGATGAATAATAGAAAGAGAGTGGGTGATAGGACAGAACCCTGTGGAACACCACTGTTGATAGTTTTAGGGAAGAACAGTGACCGTCTACTACAGCAGCAATAGAACGATCGGAAAGGAAACTGGAGATGAAGGTACAGAGAGAAGGATAGAATCCGTAGGAGGGTAGTTTAGAAATTAAAGATTTGTGCCAGACTCTATCGAAGGCTTTCGATATGTCAAGGCCGACAGCAAAGGTTTCACCGAAGTCCCTAAAGAGGATGACCAAGATTCAGTTAGGAAAGTAAGAAGATCACCAGTAGATCTGCCTTTACGGAAACCATACTGGCAATCAGAGAGAAGGTTGTGAGCTGATAGATGCCTCATTATCTTCCTATTAAGGATAGACTCAAAGGCTTTAGAAAGGCAGGAAATCAAAGCTATAGGGCGGTAGTTAGAAGGATTGGAGTGGTCACCTTTTTTAGGGACAGGTTGAATGTGATGGTGATAGCTGTGGTGTTACAGTGGTGGTGGTGGTGGTGGTGGTGGTCAATGCCTTCTATAAATACAGCAACAGATTAAACAAAGACCCAAAGCAATGCCCT
>NC_059271.1:13590191-13602691 GCF_017591435.1 Portunus trituberculatus | reverse complement strand
CTTCTACCCTCAATGTCAATCTATTATTAATCTCCCAGCGCTTCGCTTCCAGCACTCATCTTTCCAGTTCTTATCTCCTCTTCATTTCCCAGCATTCTCCATCACTAGCGCCTCCGATAGCTCAGTTGGTAAAGCGGTGGACTGTAGTGGGTTCATGAAGCAGATATCTCTATCACCCCCAAAATCCCATCTCACTCTATCTTCCCTCTTCTCTTCCCTTCTCTCCCTCCTTTCATCTCTCAGCACTTTTCCCCATCACATCTTCCTCATTATGGAAGGAAGAGGTGTTTGTTTGGAAAAAATGGACACCTGAAGCAAGTATAATGAGAGAAAATGTAAGCAGGAACAGCGAAGCAAGACGAGTTAGAAGGGAGAGACTCTGGGCAGCATTTCGTAACTCTAAGAAACTTATACGTGGGATGACTTTGTGGTTTGGCACCTTGTGGACTTTTTTTCTTAGTTATATATAACTACATATAAATAAATAAATAAATAAATAAATATAATATATATATATATATATATATATATATATATATATATATATATATATATATATATATATATATATATATATATATATATATATATATATATATATATATATATATATATATATATATATATATATATATATATATATATATATATATATATATATATATATATATATATATATATATATATATATATATATATATATATATATATATATATATATATATATATATATATATATATATATATATATATATATATATATATATATATATATATATATATATATATATATATATATAATTAAAATTAGAAAAATAAACAAAAAATAAAACGTGGTATATTCTACTTCTGTTTTGCTGTCCCTTGGCCGAAATACCTCAGGGAGATAAATATAAATTGTAACGAAAGGCAAAGCGCAGTAATAAAATAAAGAAAATCTGAATGTTTAGTGATTCATTTCACTCAAGGCAATTGAAATATTAATATTTCTCACCCATTTTGTGTTGTCGTTAGCTAGAATTCCTCTAGGAAAAGTCCCGTTATTTTTAACAAGACGATTGTATAAGAAAAGATAACCTGGATTCGGAAATGATAAAATTGCTTGAATACAATTGAAATATTAACGGTAACATTCACGGAAGGGTATAAGAAGTTTGTGTTAGTGACTAGGTGTTCTAGTGTTGCGGCCAGGAGTCTTCTTGGTTGTCATTACGTGGTAGTGCTTGCCCGTTGAGGTGATATCCTTCGCGCTACCACCACCACCATTACTACCTCCCCATCCACGATGAGGGGCAAAGGGCAGTGAGGAATGGAATAGATATATTTGTCTCTCAAAGCTGGAAACTGATACCTATGCTTTCGTATTTTCCTACTTCATATATATATATATATATATATATATATATATATATATATATATATATATATATATATATATATATATATATATATATATATATATATATATATATATATATATATATATATATATATATATATATATATATATTCAAGTAGCTGACTTCGAAATAAAATTATTTTCAATTTCATATTTCTTTATATGTGATTTTCTTCATCTTCTTGAGTTAATGTTAGATAACCAATTAATTTTCTTTCTTTATTTTTATTTCGCTCTCTGAAGTTTTCATTCTTTTCTTTTTCTTATTTCTGTCTTATTTATTTTTCTTGCCAAACTCAAAATGAAATAATCAACACTTACATTATTCTCTTACTTTTTTCTATCTTAAACTAAAAGCAGATGTTAGCATTTTCTTTCTTCATCTTTCCCCTCATTTTCTTTTCCTTCGTTCTCTCTCTCTCTCTCTCTCTCTCTCTCTCTCTCTGTATGTTCTTTCTTGCTTAATTCATATCACTCTATCTCATTTCACAAAAACACAATTATGACCACTACAAGTCTTGAAGTATCTAATCACTTCTCTCCCTCTCGGTGTTATTTTAAAATTTACCCTAAAATCGGACTGAACATTAGTCAACACGTATATTAGAACCATGTGTGACAGATAGGCTATTGGACTTCCGACGCCACCCGGACAGTACAAAGAAGAATGTGGCGAGGTAGAAGTCTTGTAATGAACACCAAGACTCTATATGGAAAAGAAACTGCACGCTGCTACATTCCTGTTTCCTTTACCTTCTTTGTCCCCAGACGTACAATACGACTTCACACGCACTTTTATCTTGTACGCCAGACAAGACACCTCACGGACCCACAGACACGTGCATGCCCACACAACATTTGCACAATACGGGTGTTGCTGAACTATGGAGTGGCTCGAACGGTATCTCTTTGGCGCTGGACAAGGTAGTCAGGTGAATCTTCTAAGATTATTGTTGTTCTCTTGTTTTCTGATTTGTGGAGAAAGGTGATAGGGACCAGATGGCGAGTACAGGTGAAGGCGGTTAGGTGGAGGGAAAAATGTTCTGGCTCTACGGTGGCAGTTGAGGTAAAAACAGTTTACACATACACAGGTCTAATTGTTGAAGTTGTAGATAGATATTTGCCAAACTCATTGACTAACTATTCTCTCTCTCTCTCTCTCTCTCTCTCTCTCTCTCTCTCTCTCTCTCTCTCTCTCTCTCTCTTTCTCTCTCACACGCAAACACACACCACCACTGACCACGTCCACTCCTCAAGGCAAACTGAAGCAGTTTAAGGAGTACGATCTATTTTTAATAAGACTCCTCACAAAGGCCTCGAGTCAAGGATGTGTGTGTGTGTGTGTGTGTGTGTGTGTGTGTAACGTTCTAGATTCAAGAGTTATCTACAGCAAGCAACGACACACTTCATCATGCTACCTCACCACATGAGAAAACATATCATTGTACTATGCGAGTAAAACAACAGAAGCATGATTCCTGTCCTTGGTCACCTGTTCTTCTGCCGCCTTCCTGATATGTAGACAGAGAAGAGATAAACCCAACAACGAAGAGACATTCTTTGTCCTCCCGCGGCCAAGTCTCACCGCTTGTCGTCAAGAGGACGCTAAAAGCAAGGAGATAGATAAGCTGGAGGACACAAGATGAAGGGGAGGAAGGATGTTGGAGAAAAGGTAGATAAAATGATGAGACAAAAGATTCACACACACACACACACACACACACACACACACACACACACACACACACACACAAAGGAGAAAGAGGAGGAAGACAGTCATAAAAGAGAAAAAATACTTGAAAAGGAAGTAAGGAAAAAGATGTGAGTAAAAGAAGGAAACGACGTGTACCAGATACCATATCATTGCTTTGCTTACGGAAGTGTCATGACTGATTGTCCAGTATTTATTTATTTTTTCTTGTTTTATTTTCTTCCTCATTAGCAAGTCGACATTTGCTTTCTACCGAGCACAATGTGAGGCATTGTGCTGCTCCTTTCTCCCACGCCTCACTAAAGTCTCAATAATCGCTCCATGCGCCTCTAACACTCAAACACACTCGTCACACTAACTGTCTCTATTACAGACTCAGAGACAAATACTGCTCACACTAACTGCCTCCATTGCAGACACACAGACAGATACATACAGGGTGACACGCCACACACACACACACACACACACACACACACACACACACACACCCGGTAGCTCAGTGGTTAGAGCGCTGGCTTCACAAGCCAGAGGACCGGGGTTCGATTCCCCGGCCGGTGGAGATATTTGGGTGTGTCTCCTTTCACGTGTAGCCCCTGTTCACCTAGCAGTGAGTAGGTACGGGATGTAAATCGAGGAGTTGTGAGCTTGTTGTCCCGGTGTGTGGTGTGTGCCTGGTCTCAGGCCTATCCGAAGATCGGAAATAATGAGCTCTGAGCTCGTTCCGTAAGGTAACGTCTGGCTGTCTCGTCAGAGACTGCAGCAGATCAAACAGTTAAACACACACACGCCCGGTAGCTCAGTGGTTAGAGCGCTGGCTTCACAAGTCAGAGGACCGGGGTTCGATTCCCCGGCCGGGTGGAGATATTTGGGTGTGTCTCGTTTCACGTGTAGCCCCTGTTCACCTAGCAGTGAGTAGGTACGGGATGTAAATCGAGGAGTTGTGACCTTGTTGTTCCGGTGTGTGGTGGATGCCTGATCTCAGGCCTATCCGAAGATCGGAAATAATGAGCTCTGAGCTCGTTCCGTAGGGTAACGTCTGGCTGTCTCGTCAGAGACTGCAGCAGATCAAACAGTGAAACACACACACACACACACACACACACACCGCGTAGTGTAGTGGTTTGCATGCTCGACTCACAATCGAAAGAGCCCGGGTTCGAGTCCCGGGAAGCGGGGAGGCAAATGGGCAAGCCTCTTAATGTGTAGCCCCTGTTCACCTAGCGGTAAATAGGTACGGGATGTAACTCGAGGGATTGTGGCCTCGCTTTCCCGGTGTGTGTTGTGTGTGTGATGTGGTCTCAGTTCTACCCGAAGATTGGTCAACACGAGCTCTGAGCTCTTTCCGTAGGGGAAAGGCTTGCTGGGTAACCAGCAGACGACCGTGGTGAACACACACAGACACACACACACACACACTGGATTTGAGCTACAGTAAAAGTAATTAGTTTTTATGAGCATATCTTAAGAGGCCACTAAATATATCACGCTTCAAGTATCAAAGTGCGCTCTCTCTCTCTCTCTCTCTCTCTCTCTCATTGTGTGTGTGTGTGTGTGTGTGTGTGTGTGTGTGTGTGTGGCTTTCCCACAGAGGGAGCGGCGTCAAGGTCTTGGTCACGCACTCCCATCGTGGCGACGACCTTCGGGCGACGACCTTCCCGTGGCTGCAGGTGGCAAGACGACCCTTTCATATCAAGGACGCGATGGAATGGCAAGCACGACAACACTTCCTTTGGTCCTTAATGGTTATTTATTTTTCTACTACAGACAACCCTGTGAAAGTGTGTTCCTTCTTGTCGTTCTCAGTAGTACATAACCTTACAGTTGTCGTTCAAGCTACTTGTTATTGCATCCCATACAAGCAACCCTCTTAATCTAACCTACTCTTACCTTTTATCGTTCTTAGTACTGTTTTGAAATATTTTTGACTAGTTGAAGTTACAAGGTTTTTATCAAGGTTGTTTATATAGTTTAAGCGATAGATTAACAAGAATTCTACAATTGGAATAGGAAAAACCCTACGGAACCGAGCTAATCGTCTCTGTGGCCGCTGTAAATAGTCGTGGTGAGAGCAAAAAGTTTCAAAATACTGGCCTAATTTGTGAGAGAAACATTGTATTGTCATCAAGGTTTCTCGCCATTGCTTCCCCCTCATAGTGTACAATTTCAGTGCCCTATTTCTCTTTGCTATTATTTATGCGAGAAACTCTTGTGATATTCTTGGAATCTAAGGTTCACCACACGACTCTAATGTGATGGTCATTTTTCTCGTGGACTGAGAGACGCTATCTTACAAGGACTTTCTCATTAATACCATGGTCATCTTTACTGTTCACATTGAAGGCACTATAATAAGAAGTAATTTGTAAGAATATAATAGAAAATAAAATAAAAGGATTGTTTTTTTTATTATATCTCTTCTACATTGCAAAACTATAATAAGAGGTGGTATCGCAAACAATATGGGGAAAATTTCTCCCAACAGTGAATGAGAAGCTAGAACTATATCATGTTTACTGATGCTATTTTCTCGACAAGAAAATTGTCACGCATAGAATATAGAGTTACCTTTACTGGTGCTATACGATCATGGCTGTTATTATTATTATTATTATTATTATTATTAATATTATACTGCTATTTAGCATATCTTTCATTGACCATTACACTCTGAGACATTTTCATACTTGTTCTGCAGTCACCTCCAGTCTTTAAACTTGACAGGTACTGCAAAGCAAATTCTACTTATGTCAGTTTTTTATCACGGATGTTTTTTTTTTTTTTTTTTTTTAAGACTGCAGGCATTATTTTTGGTGCTGATGATTATATCATATCGTAATGAAAGAGTTAGACTAAAGCTGAATTAATACTTAGAAAAAAGGGGGAAACTTGCTTTTGCGATGTAGGATATCAAGAACAATTCCATAATCGGTTGTCGAATTTCATTCACATCATACTATACATAAAAAGTGAATCGTAGGTGAGACAAATGAGGATGACAATACGCTATCTTATTGGTTCATTATTATCTCTATGATGGAGAACTTAAACGCACCAAGATCATTATTGTCACCTTTTTTTATAGTTATTACCTAAATCTATGCAAATAAAAGGTAAAAGACAAAAAATTGAAACCGTAGTCATATATCTCTTCCCGTTACTTAAAAGAAAAAAACACGCAGACTATTACTTGTTTACAACTACTGTTTAACTCGTGATGATAATGCGAATCCTTTTATCTTAGTAGACGGAGACCACTTTTGTCCATCTATACACCAGTAAGACAGTCCCACACCGGGTGACAAAGAATACCTATCCTAGTAGAATTATGATAGTCTCATGGACAATCCTACTGAACCCAGGAGTTAGGGCATAGGTAAGAAATTCATCTGCAGGAAGTTGAAGGCTCCAACAAGATTACCTCCCTTGCCATCGCTGGCGTCTCTTGAAATCGCAATGAAATCTTTCTACCACATCGATACAATCGAAGCTTACTAGACACTCACAACACTCAGAGGAAGAATTAAGATGTTCCAGAACGACTCACCTTTATCAAACTTGAAGATATGATCCATTGTGGCGCAACTCAAAGGCCACGTGTCCAGTTTTACGTTACTTTTATGTCCGTTAGTGTACTGTTTTTTCTACCCTTCAGCTTTACTTTCAAGGAAACTTAAGTAACTTTCCTAGTCATGTTTCAATTCTTTAGATCGGAAATGGCAAGAAAAGGTCGTATATACACCTTCCTTTGTTCGATTCCTGTGTTTATATCACTCGAAACTGATGTCAGCCCGGCGAATGTAACAATTAAAGACCCACACTGCTATTTTACATTCAAAACTCAAGATAACATAAAAAAAATACTATAACGAATCATTCCCAATTCCTCAGCTAATCTTTCTACACAGTTTCACTTAGGTTTATGTCTAACTTAAATATAAGACGTTCTGCACTACTTTGTTCACCGTCACCTTTATCGGAATGGAGAAATAATGAAATTATTTTGTTCCTTAGCTTCACTCACTTTTCTGATCGATTTAAGTTATAAGAACCACACTGAAGTCACGTACACACTCAGATAAACACAACGCAACTCTTATTACTATTCTTACTGTCCCCATCACCGTATATACGATCCTGTATAATGATCTCACTCACTTTTCTGTTCAATTAAGACATACGAATTTCGCATGAGACACAAACCGCAACACACTCCAGCTATTCCTACTCTCACCACTACAACTAAACACACTAAATCAAACACTGCGTTCAAGCCATATCGCTTTACAATAAACTTCTTTATCAATCTCTACGTCAACATTTAAGCCTTGCCTCTTGTGTCACCGCCGCCAACTCCAGCACTACCAGGCTTCCTCCTCCTCCTACTCCTCCTGGGGCGAGTCTCCGTACCTTGGGGGTTACACAGATAAGATAAGGGCGACGTGGTACCACCCACCAGCCTGGCACGCTTGTTAATGATACTCGATATACTTTTCTGAATATCTTATACTGAAGAAGTGTAAGAAAACGAAAAGTTATGTTGGTTTGATTTTGAAAGATATTTTGGTTGACCTCTCTTTCGGTATCAGTGTGTGTGTGTGTGTGTGTGTGTGTGTGTGTGTGTGTGTGTGTGTGTGTGTGTGATTTGGGATTTTCACTGAGGGCGTGATAAGATAAAGGCGCAGTGAAGCGGAGTGATAAGAAGGCGCAGAGAGACTAAGGGCAATATTAATAGCGCGTAATAAGACTTGAGGCGACGGTCGGTATGTCTGTCTCTCTCTGTCTGTTTGCCGTCTGCCATCCTGTCACATAAGCAAAATTTCTACACAAATTATTTCTTTTTCAAATAGTAAAAAAAAATTATCTAATAATAAACTGCCACCCCGCACTGTTATTCCCACTAGAAGTACCATTACTATTAATATTATTAACAATATTACTACTACTACTACTACTACTACTACTACAATTACTTTTGTTTCAACCACTTCTACTACTACTACAACACTTTTGTTTCAACCACTTCTACAACAACAACAACAACAACAACAACAACAACAACAACAACTACTACTACTACTACTACTACTACTACTACTACTACTACTACTACTACTACTACTACTACTACTACTACTACTACTACTACTACTACTACTATTACTATTACTATTACTACTACTACTACTACTACTACTACTACAATTCAGAATAATTGTACATAATCATCCCTCCTTTCGATCTCTTCCCTATTCCTTTTCTCAACTCCTTTTTTTTTCTTCTTCATCATATACCTCCTCTTCTTCTTCCTTTGCTGCCCTCACCCACCGGAAGTCAGGTAAGTGATGCAGGTATTGGAACGTTTGGTTCACTCACCGTCCAATCTTACCTGTCATCCATTACTACTACTACTACTACTACTACTACTACTACTACTACTACTACTACTACTACAAGTACTACTACTACTATAGTCTGACCATTTTATGAAGATCACTTAGGCGTTGGCTTTTTCGGGGATTTTCCGGCCTGCGGCTCTGTCACACTTGT
The DNA here is from genome assembly GCF_017591435.1 of Portunus trituberculatus. Taxonomy (NCBI): domain Eukaryota; kingdom Metazoa; phylum Arthropoda; class Malacostraca; order Decapoda; family Portunidae; genus Portunus; species Portunus trituberculatus. Next base: position 13,594,031 of record NC_059271.1, on the reverse strand, counting down.
ACCAATACGCACCTCAAGTCAGGTACTTAATACTTATTAACTGAATGGTGTTGTAGTACATATACACTATGATGCTCTAAAAAGGCAAGTTAGAGGAATTTGTGTTTATTTTTAAATATATTTTGCAGTTTTTACAAACACAACAATACTTGACAACGTTTCCTCCGAGCGTTGTCACGTCCCTCTGGGTGACCGAGTGAGGTCACAGGTCGAAGTGACCGTGTTATAGTCTTTCCACTCTATGAAGTCCGTTCAGGGTGGGTCAGGTATGGTCGTTTACAACTAGCCATGCTGCCAAATCAACATTCGTATACATGCGTCTCTCTCTTATTTATCATCCATGTGGTGTTTGAAAGTGATATTTTATGTATTGCGTGTATAGTAAAGGAAGTTACATAGTACAATGAGTGTCTATGTTTACGATGATAACGACGATATGCATAAATTCTATGGCATGTGGCAGCGTTTTTTTCCCATGTTGCTACGTTGGTGGTGGTGGTGATGGTGGTGTCCCGTTTCATCTCTCCGCTGGGTGCTGGGTCAAGTCAGGCCAGGCCAGAGTTACCAGGTTGGCGGGTTTCCTGCCAAATGTGGCGGTTTTATATATATATATATATATATATATATATATATATATATATATATATATATATATATATATATATATATATATATATATATACCCACACACACACACACACACACACACACACACACACACACACACACACAAAAGGGGTTTTCTGAAAGTTTGAGAGAAAATGGACCAAAAACTAAGGCGCCAGAGTATTATTTATTATTATTTATTTCGACTTTTTTCCACACTACCTAAATAATAATGATAATAATAATAATAATAATAATAATAATAATAATAATAATAATAATAAGCCTCTTAATGTGTAGCCCCTGTCCACCTATTTACCCTTTTTGAAAAGGGTAAATGAGGTGACTAAGGGGCAAATCATCACCAAATTTTACCCAACAGAAAGGATAAAATATGTCCCATAGGGGTAAATCAGCATTTCAGTTTACCCTGCAAAAGGGGGAAAAAATTCTTGATTTATCCTTATTAAAAATAAAAAGGGTAAATTGCTTTTAATTTACCCATTTTTCCAAAAGGGTAAACTGTGCAATTTACCCATTAAAGGGTGTGCTATTTGGGACACTAGATTTACCCTTTTCTTTCCTTTACTTTACCCATTTTTTCTAACAGTGCACATCATTTCATAACTTTCTTAGAAGAGTGATAATAAACATTTCTTAAAGTTTGACACGCAACCATTAGGAAATATCATACCTGTCTGATTAACGAACAATGAACGGGGTTATACGGTTGTTCATTTGTTGGCTAATAACAATAAAAATCCTTAATAATTATACCCGATCCTTCATAAAAATAATATATGAATAACATATACAAAAATCTTAGGAGTAAAACATCTGCACTGGTGCAACACCACTTTCTACAAACACAACACTGCCACACTGAATTTCCTCATATTTATGCAAGGAAAATAAGAAAGAAAAGCACAAATGTACAAAGTCATAAAAAGACACATTTAAAGAGCAAACATCAATCTCGGCACACACAGACGAAACACTTGGACGGCTGTGTGTCAACAAGGGAAATCAACTTGAGCTGCTGGGACACCACGGGAAGGTGGCACCTGGTGGCCCCTCGTGTTTACCATTTCGACTCTTAGCTGGTCATCGTCTAGTGCAAAGATTATGTTCTCTCTGCAGTATGTCGGTCGTAATAAGACACTACGGTCGATGTTGTTTAGGGAAATTATTGGAAAGTGAACTAAACGATATTGTGTGCCGTGTTGGTTAACAGTAATACAGCATAATATTTGGTGTTGCATGAGCCAATTTGTAGAGTATCTATTTATTAAAAAACAATTAGTGAAGGAATACCGAAAAGGGGTAATTGCTCTCAATGTTCCTTGATACTCAAATGAAATAATCACAAAATAGGAGAAAAATTAACATTATTGCTAAAAGGTCCTTGAGATTATTAGTGAAAAGGGATGCAGTGAGGAAACTGGCAACTCCTACATTAGAGAGAGGATAAACTGAATATGGGACATATGAAAAAAAAAAGTGATTAAAATACAGAATGCTCCAGATATTAGTTGTGAAAAAGTTGGAGTAAGGACAATAGCAACTTTTGCATTAGAGAGATGGAATGAGGCAGCAGGAAAATAGGATTCAGAAGACCAGTACTCATGCATATTCTTGTTCATTTGTTTCAAGACATTTGTACCTGAATTTTGGATAACTCATATGATCTTTAATGGAACTGGCAACCCAGTAGGCCTTTTTTTTTATTTTTTGTTGCCCTTGGCCAGTTTCCCCTCCTGCATAAACAAAACATAGAAAAAAATGATGAAAACTTGGTGGAGGTATTAGTGGTGCAAGAGAGAGAGAGAGAGAGAGAGAGAGAGAGAGAGAGAGAGAGAGAGAGAGAGAGAGAGATTAAATGGCGATAACATTAATGACTATGAAATGGCCAGCTCTCTCTCTCTCTCTCTCTCTCTCTCTCTCTCTCTCATCGCCCATCTGGCCGTTTGGCGCAGGTGTTGGGCGGCCAGGTGTGGACCACCGAGGCAGGGCGAGTCTTACAGGGCGTCCATTTGAAAATGAGATTCACAACAACTCTCACCGGATTTTTCGGAGACAGAAATAAAGTGCGGGTTGTTAATGAGCAAGACGATTAAAGGAGAGAAAAAACAGAAAACGAAAATAGCAACAGAGGAGGATATTCTAACAATCAAAGCAATCTAATTCTCTTGAACTCTACTGTTCAGTTATTCTGAAGCACTTGCACTGATGATATTCTGTTCCTGAGTGGTGACTAATTGGAAAGTCATTCATGTATTCAAAATAAATAGATTTCATTGTTCTATCACCACCGAAGAATTTAAAATTAGAGAGTAGCAGCAGCAGCAGCAGCAGCAGCAGCAGCAACAGCAGCAGTAGTAGTAGTAGTAGTAGTAGTAGTAGTAGTAGTAGTAGTAGTAGTAGTAGTAGTAGAAGAAAAAAAAAAAAAAAAACTTCCAGTCTACAAGAATAATTATCTGAGTTTTTAACAGTCTTTCATATTTAAAGTGACAATTTAATAAATGTTCTTCATCACTAAACAGAGAAATAACATAAGAACCTGATTATTCATGCCTGGTATAATGAAACGATCCTTCAGAAAACACAAAATATTGAATTTATACCATAGTCTTTCAGAAGAGGTGAAAGGACGTTGAAGTGCGAGGGAGTTATCAGTTGAGTTACAAATTGCATATGGCAAAAAAAAAAAAAAAAAGAATAAGGTGCCCATAAGAAAAGGAGACAAGTGAAAGTTTATGAGGCTGAAAAAGTAATAAAGGGAAAGTGAAGAAAGATCAGATAAATATGCTTTGATGTGAGAAAATTAGTGACGGTCAAGAAAATAAATCAAAATATGAAGAGGATAAAGCATAGTACTCTCTCTCTCTCTCTCTCTCTCTCTCTCTCTCTCTCTCTCTCTCTCTCTCTCTCTCGCTCGCTCGCTCGCTCTCTTTCTCTCTCTTGTCGCTTCGAAAGCCCGCTGTGGCTACATCCGGAGGCGTGTGTGTGACCTGACCTCGACAAACCACATCACACACACACACACACACACACACACACACACACACACACACACACGGCCCGGTAGCTCAGTGGTTAGAGCGCTGGCTTCACAAGCCAGAGGACCGGGGTTCGATTCCCCGGCCGGGTGGAGATATTTGGGTGTGTCTCCTTTCACGTGTAGCCCCTGTTCACCTAGCAGTGAGTAGGTACGGGATGTAAATCGAGGAGTTG
>NC_059271.1:13572691-13587691 GCF_017591435.1 Portunus trituberculatus | reverse complement strand
TACCCCATCATGTCCATAAGCCTTTTGAGTGCTTAGATCAGCGAGGGGACGGAAAACATCATTGCAACGAATTTTAATCGAAGGCAATCAAAGGTAGGGGGAGAGAGAGTGACAAGTCCAGAATCATTCAAGGTACATTTATTAGCAAAAGTTTCAGAGAAGAATTCAGCTTAGGGACCGATATGATGAATGGCAGTGGTGCCATCAAGATGAAATAAAGGAGGGAAAGATGAAGAATTAAAGTTATTGGAAATGTTTTGGCCAGATACCAGAAGTCTTGAGGGTAGTTGGATTTCGAAAGGTTTTGACATTTTCTTTTAAGGAAGGAGTATTTGGCAAGTTGAAGAACAGGCTTGGCATGATTCCGGGCAGAAATATAAAGCGCATGGGATTCAGGTGATAAAAGCTAAGTACCTTTTGCGGGCAATCTATCTACCATGTATAACTCGAGTACAGACTGTGTTAAACCAAGTCTTGGAGGGTTTAGGTTGAGAAAAAGAGTGAAGAATGTACGGCAATATCACCTTTGTTATGCGCTCAGCACACAGAGATGGGTCTCTGACACTGAAACAGTTAATTCCAAGGGAAATCAGCATAGTACCTCCTTAGGTCCCCTCCCCCAAATGGTATAGAGACAAAACGCCACAGGCATCTCCGCTTTGGGGATCCTGAGGAAGGAATGGAAAAATAGGACAAGATACATATATGAAATTGTGATCGGAAGAGCCCAATGTTGAAGATAGGATAACAGCATAAGCAAAAGGATTACAGGTAAGGAAAAGATCAGAAATGTTGAGCGACCAGATGTAGGATGCTGCACCAGTTACTCTAGGTCATGAAGGATGGCAAAGAACATGGAAACAAACATCTATAGTGGATGTTCCTGCTCATTCAGTTACTAATGAACAAAACTGCACTTAATGGAACAAAAATCAGCTCATTCCTTACTTATAAAAGTGACTTACCCAATTATGCTAATCCAACGCTAACACAAATGAACATAATCGCATATCTGCCTGCCTACGTATAGCTTTTTTCTCTAACGCAATTAATTGCGGACCACTATCGCCGTGAACAAAAAATAGCAGCAGCAACCATAACAACGACTACTATAACAATAACAATAGGAATACCACATTCATTTCCTCTCCTCCTCCCCCTTCTTCCCCTTCTACTCCTCCATCACCACCTCCGTCCTATCAGCAGCCGCCCACACACACTTGTCCTTCGGTCCCTCCTTCGCAATGCACCTGTCCTGTCTGTGTGTGTGTGTGTGTGTGTGTGTGTGTGTGTGTGTGTGTGTGTGCGCGCGCGCGCGCACGCGCGTGGGCGAAGACGGCATTCTGCAGACATCAGCCCTTAATCGTATGTGTACTGTGGCGCACGCGCGCGCGCACACACACACACACACACACACACACACACACACACACACACACACACACACACACAGTGCTAATTAGAAGGATATACCTGTTCTTACCTGGTATTCAAGAAGCTGATTGCTGAAACCTGTTGCGGAACCTGAGAGAGAGAGAGAGAGAGAGAGAGAGAGAGAGAGAGAGAGAGAGAGAGAGAGAGAGGTTTAAAAGGAAACCAGTTCACGAAACCAGTAATACTCATGAGATAAACTGATAAATACGATCACATATACATACATAGATAAACAGATAGTAAGACGAGCACTTCGATATACATACATACATATATACACACATACATACAGGCTCTTTCATACATACATATATATATATATATATATATATATATATATATATATATATATATATATATATATATATATATATATATATATATATATATATAAGCACATGTCGCACCAAGAATTTCCCTGCAGCAACTTATAGTGACCTTGCAAGTCTATAATAGCTGACCGCTTGCAAAACCTGCCATCCAGTCAGCCAGTGAGCCAAGCAACTATCAGCCACTAGCCACCAGCCTTCTTGACTCATTCTGACTCACTGCGCCTCACTCACATCCCAGGTGAAAAGCTGCTCGGTGCATTCATAGTTGCCGAGTCATCGAATCATGGGGTGCTGAAGATAAGGCAGTATGTACATTTTTAATCGTTTAAAGTACCTTTGATAACTAATTTCGGAGGCCACAATGATTATTAGTCAGGTTCTCATGGATTTTTTTTTTCCATTTACGAAATATCTTTGAACACCACAATAATTTCCTCTATAGCTATTACAGGTCGAATGCAATTACGCTAAGAATTTGCGATACTTGAACTCACAAACATTCAACATTCATGAGTTTCTTTTGTTTTACATTCATTAATATCCTGCGAGACTGACCATTAGTTTTCAAATATTTGCAAGGCGCATTTCATAACATTTCATCGACACTCACGAACATTCTGCGGTGACCTGATCCCTGCTGGAAGCCATCTCGGCCACCACAGTCGCTGTGACTCACCACTGCTGCCCTTCTATTAGCACTACTCCAGACAACCAATCATTTGCCGGCGCCACACAGCATGTCATCTCTCTCACTATTTCTCCTTTCCTGATGCTTTTCTTGACTTACTCCCAGCACATCAAGCAAGAAATACGCCACCCCTGTCACCTAAACCACCCTTGCGTGCAAGAAAGGACCGCTGCACACCTGAAACTATGAAAAGGTCGAAAAGTGTCGTCACTAGCAACCACAGACAAGCCAGACCGCCGCCACCACCGCCCAGGAACAGGTCCGTCACAGCCAAGCAATTCAGGTTGGGTTGCTGGGATGAAAATGGGATCAGACCAATACACCCACCGAACCAAACACACACACACACACACACACACACACACACACGACCCTGAATTTCACACAAAAAATGCAATAAGACGTTCTCCTCATCCTCTGCTCCTTTCACCTGTCTGCCAAAGCATTACATTCCCTCAGCATCTAAAGATCACTTCCATAACAGATTTGAATTGGATTTTTGTAAATCTTTAAATCCAGTCGCGTAAAGTGCACCAGAGTATATCTATTATAAATAAATAGCCGAGTCACATAACATACATTAATTTTTATTGTGCTGTTCTGTTCTGAATCTTGTGTCCTCTGATCTGTGAGCTTTTCGTCTTATCAATTCCTCTCCCCTGATTGAGTGTCTTCAGCCTCTTTCTCACCGCCGCAATGTTGCATCTCTTGCTATCTTATACCGCTATTTTCTTGGCAACTGCTTTGCCGATCTTGCTAACCGCATATCTCCCCTCCTCCGGCAGCCTCGCTGCACAAGACTTCTTTCTCTCATCCCTATTCTGTCCACCTTCCTAATGCAAGAGTTAACCAGTACTCTCAATCGTTCATATAGTTCTCTGATAAACTCTAGAACTCCGTAGCTGCTTCTGTATTTCCATGTTCCTATGACTTGACTTTATTTAAGAGAGAGTTTCAAAATATTTATCCATTTCTTTGGTTAACTCTCTCCGACCTTTACGGAGACTGGCATTCTAAGTTGGCCTTTTTTTTTTTTCAATGTTTCTTTTGTCCTTGACCAGCTTTCCCCTCTTACATGAAAATAGATCACATCATAACTTTCCACACACCTCAACATGATATCTTATATCAAAGCATAGCCTACTATATCACACCACAGTGTGCCATATCGCACCTCACCCTTCTTATATTGCACCACAACCTTCCAAATCACCCAACATCACCCCACATTAACCCAAACCACAAAACGAGCACGCTGCGCGGTTCCGAACACCGCATTTCAATAACATTTCCCTTTTATAATACCAGAGCAAAAAATGAAGTCTGAATTGTTTCGCATCTTCTATATCAGTCAGTTAGCCAGGCAGGGAATCAAGCAGACAGGCAGTTTCAGGATCAAAGAGCAGAGAGCGAAAGACAGACAGGATCCGCATTGACTATAAATGGGTGAAAATAAGACACTTCATGCCCCAGTGATCTGTCTATTCCTGGGTCTCTACTCCACATTTACTTCAGTATGCAACAATTTCGAGGCCAGAAAATCACATCCAACACGGATCTGCATTCACAGCGTACTGGAGGCCTGAGGTGCAAGGCGTGCTTTTATGTAATACCTGCTCAATCCCTGCCCTCACCACCATCCCCACCACCGCAACCATCAAGACCAGCTCTATCTCCCCACCTCAGTCACCACTTTCACTACCACACTCGCTCACAATTCATACACCATACTTCAATTTAAAGACATTCTTATACCTTGTTATAAAAAACAAATGCATAAACAGGAAGTTTCTAATTTACATATATGTTTTACAAGCCCTGGATTTTTATCAGTTTAGTTTCATTTTGATTCAGGATTTCTATTTGCAACGTTAAACAATTTCTCCTTCATCAGTCTGGTCCTAATTTCAATTCAGCTCAGATCAGAATTATTATTTGCTGCAGCACCTCCAAAAGTCGTACAACCCAACAAAGCTACAGTATAATCTTTCCTGCAGCCCGCAATATGCTGTCTCAACATCCTACACTGAGCCGCCGCACCTTCTATTCGCTGATGCTCACGTCGGTGTCAAACAATGCAAGTTGAACATCACTCTTGCTTCACTGCCAGACGGGGACGACGGTACGAGAGAGAGGCGAGAGATGCCAAAAAGTGGTAAAGGTTGGTAAATGTTTAGATAGGGAGGACAAGGAGAAGTACAGAGAGAGAGAGAGAGAGAGAGAGAGAGAGAGAGAGAGAGAGAGAGAAAGAGAGACAGAGAGAGAGACAGTGCAGTGAAAAGCGTAGCAAGACAGGTGCTACACAGTGTGTTGACGGTGCGGCGGAAAACCACTTGACCTGACCTCACCTGTCCACTACTGGGGCGGAAATCCCTTGGGAATACCGACCACCTCCGCCCACACACCGGACAGAACATCGTATGGTAAAAAGTTGATTGAGGTATGTAGAAATAATAATGTAATAATATTCAATGGAAGACTAGAAGATAGTGGGGAGGAGAATTTTACAACTTCTAATACAACCATAGATTACATACTTGGTAGTTGGAATATTGTGAAATTCGTTAAGAATTTCAAAATACTCAATTTTGATCCACTATTCTCAGATGTGCATCGTGGTTTGGATACTTGTCTGGAATTTAAATGTGTTACTGCAAGACAAATGAGTGAGTGTGATAAGCAAGAGAGCGCATCTGTAAGTTTGAGACCTGGAAGATGGAAGGATGAAAAGAAAATTGAATATGTGAGAGCTATTGACGAGAGTAGAGTGAATGAATTGATTGTTGATATGAATGAGATGTCGGTCGATGACGTAAGCAAGTAGTTAAAATGTGTACTGATTGAGCCCGCTTTTAAAGTTTTCTCATAATATAATAGTACAAAATATATCAAGAAAAGTAACAATGCTAACATGCCTGGGTATGATAAACAATGTTATAACAGCAGGAAAGAATACCATAAAGCTAAAAGTAAATATAATAAACATAAGAGCACACTAACGTATAATGTAATGATACAGAAAAGTAAGAAGTATAAAAACGGCATTAAAAGGGCTAAGAATAAAGAAACTGCTAATATACATCAACAATTAAGAGAAAATAAAAGAAAAGACCCAAAAACCTACTGGAAAATATTAAAGGCAGATTTTATGACCTCTTTAAATTCCTCTATACGGAGAATGACGATCTGAATGAAACAATACATTATGATATAGGCAATGATGCTAACTTGCCAATATTATATAATCCAATTACCCATGTTGAGATTAGATCATGTATAAACAAGCTAAAGAACAGCAAATCACCAGGTAACGATAACATCATCAATGAATACATCAAATGTACACAAGACCTACTTTGTCCTCTTGATGTTAAGTTATTTAACAAAAATTCTTGTTTGTGGTGTTTTTCCATCAGAATGGCTCACGGGTGTTATTGTACCTTTGTTTAAGAATAAGGGGGAAGTAAATGACACTAATAACTATAGAGGAATTACTTTACTCAGCTGTATGGGGAAACTATTTACGTCTGTTTTAAACAATCGTTTGAAATTATTCTCTGATAACAACAGTATAATCACTGAATCACAAGCAGGGTTTCGAGAAGGTTATTCAACCCTCGACCATATCTTATTACTCAAATGGATCATTGAACTCTTTAAGTGGAAAGGGAGGAAATTATATTGCTTGTTCATTGATTACCAGAAAGCGTTTGACACTGTATGGAGGGAGGGTTTATGGTTTAAATTGGTAAAAAATAACATTAATGGTAAGATATTAAATGTCATCCGTAGTATGTATTATAACGTAAAGTCATGTGTAATGGTAGAGCAGTATGTATCAGATACTTTTTCATGTAATATGGGTGTGAGACAAGGAGAGAACCTGTCACCATTATTATTTGCATTTTATGTGAACGATTTACAAGATCAACTTATTGAACATAATTGTAACTATTTGAATTTTAATGATAATCTTCTAAATGCCTACTTGAAATTATTGGTACTAATGTATGCCGATGATACTATTATTTTGTGTGATAGTGAACAAAATATGAAGCGTGCTTTGGTTGCTCTTCAGAACTATTGTCATAATTGGAAACTAAAGGTAAACTGTAGTAAAACAAAAATAGTAATATTCAGTAGAGGTAGAGTTCGAACCAATAATCTTAAGTTTCAGTTTGGAGAAGAGGATATTGAGGTAGTTAGTGAATATAAATATTTGGGTACGCTATTTAATTATAATGGGCGATTTAGGAAAGGGCAACTGGCACTTAAGGAACAAGCAAATAAGGCCATGTACGCTGTAGTTGGCAATTCCCGCAAATATGACCTACCAATTGATATCCAGTTAGAAATGTATAATAGTATGGTGCTGTCTGTTATGTTGTATGGATGTGAAGTTTGGGGTAATGATGGGATAAGAGAGTTGGAATTATTACAAATGAAGGAGCCAGATCTGTCTCCTCCTCCCAATCTTGCCCCCCTCTCCCTTTCCTGACTCCTCTCTGCCCACGTCAGAGGAAGAGCGGGAAACGTCATCGGCGGAGGTGGTAACACCTTCAGATAAAGAAATTACCACCAGCAGCACCAGCGTCGAGAGTGAGACAGAGAGGCAACGCCGACCCCAGCAGCTCAACCCTCAACAAGGCAGCCCACAGACAAACGGGCCACTCCGCCGACGAGACACGAGCAAAAAGAGGGTTGCAAGGACTGGTAACACAGCCAGCCTCTGGTGGTGATACGGCACCAGAACCGAGGCGCCAGCCACGACACGGGGCAACTCCTCCTGGGGTGCAGCAGCAGCGGCAGCAGCACCACCAACAGTAGCAGCAACAGCAACAACAACAACAGCGGCGGCAACAACAGCAGCAGCAGCAGGGAAAGTGTGCACAGTGTAAGCGGCAAGGCCACACCAGGGAACAGTGCCCGAGAGTGTGTGAATATTGTCAAGGCCGTTTTCACTCATCTCTGAACTGCCGGGACAGACTCGCTGACGAACGGCAACAGAAACTGGTGCAGGCAGTGAGGCAGAGTAGCCAGGATGCTACTTGCTCTGCACACGGTGGTGAGGCAGATGAGGGAGCCTGGAGTCTCGGGACTCGCCCTGCTCCCTATCTACAGGCCCACAGCCTTCCACCCTTCCTGGCCCCACGCAACGCCTGCCCACACCTACCACCATGGCGAGGCGCCGCACCAAATCCCGCCCATATACGCTACCCAACAATGAATTGACAATTGTGTCCGCTAATGTAAGAGGTTTCCACACAAACATCGGTGAACTTACACACAGTGCAATTAACAGACACAGGGCAGACATTGTGTTCGTGTGTGAAACCTTCCTGGATAACAGCATGCCGCAGACTTAAGGGGCTATCACACTGGCCTATGATACGCGGAACGCGGCCACGGTTCTTGGTACGACGAAACCAGGAACACTATCACACACAAGCTGCCCGTGTTCTTGTTATGCTAGGCAAACGGCCCACTAACCAAGACAAAGCCTAATCAAAATAAACCAAAACAAAACCATGCCACTTATACCTCAGCCTGTGCTTTGTCCTGGAACCGTATTTGCACTTCCTCTTGTTGAAGAAAAGTAAGTAAAAAAAAAACTAGAGAAAAGCTGAGACGTGCGCGATGGCAACTTTAGAGTCAGAGGTGGTTGCGATGAGCCCAAACTATTGACATGATGTATATATATATATATATATATATATATATATATATATATATATATATATATATATATATATATATATATATATATATATATATATATATTTTACCTTTCTAAATTGATGAAATATTATTTGATATTCTAATATGAAAAATTTAGTCACATTCTTTTTAGTTCAAATGAAAGGTTTTTATCACATATATCATGTTTACTTTTCCATTAGGATAGCATACGGAGAACCGGGATGGATAAGCCATCCCAACTTGGTTTCGCTAATCCCGGGCAAGTTCCAGCTATCTAGAGCGGATGTTCTTGGTTCTGCGTATCATAGGCCAGTGTGATAGGGCCTTTATGCTCGCGTACGAGGGTACTCGCCGTGGGTCAGAAAAGACCGCTCCACGCAGGGAGGGGGCGTGACATTCTGTTACAAAGACACAGTGAATGTTCAGGTGGTGGAGCCTCCAGTGCCCGTGCCCAGGGAACTGGAGTTTCTGACCCTGAAGGTGACTGACAGTGACAGTAAAGGGGTGTTGGTTGTTGGCTGTTATCGCCCCCCGTCGCAGGGCACAGCAGTGATAGATTTTCTGTCAGCGAACTTGGACGCAATGATGACAGCCAGCCAGTGTGATAAAGTGTTGATAGTGGGGGATCTAAACCAACACACTGTGCGTAATGCCTTCAACTCCTTGCTAGTGGTGCATGACCTGCAGAACTTCGTCACCTTCCCCACACACAGGTCTGGGTCGTCCCTGGATCCGGTGGTGACGGATCTCCCAGCCCACACTGTCCGGTGCTCACCGCTAGATTTCGTGGGCACCCCACACTCGCACCCTCTGGAAGTGGGAGGCTGCCAACTGGGGAGCACTTCGAGCCGCTCTGAGAGGGTGGGACTGGCAGAGTGTGCTGCAAGGAGACACCGATTTGCAGGCGAGGCGGTTCACCGAGACTCTCCACTCTCTGCAGGCACGCTGGGTGCCGCACTCACAGTACAAATCCAAGGCTTCTGATCAGCCCTGGTTTGGACCTGAGTGTCGCACTGCCTCTAACGCCAAGTACCGCGCATGGCAAGCCTACAAGAGGCACCCCACGGCGCGGAACAGGCGAAGGCATAGAGAGGCGACCCAGCATATGAGGGACACTCAGGAGTGGGCTACTGGACGGTGGCGAGAGAACCTCAAGGGAAAACTGAAAGGCGGCCAAGTGGGGACAAAAAGGTGGTGGAGCATAGTTAAAGAACAAAAAGGGGACGAACGAGTCACTACCATCCCCTCTCTCGTGCGGGGGGACGGCAGCATGGCTCATACTGCCCAGGACAAGGCAAACGTATTGGCAAAACACTTTGCCGGAAAAATGTGCATCCCCAACCTTGAAAAAGCTCCTCCCACTCTCCCAGAAATAGTGCAGGACAAAATAGTGACAGTAAAACAAATGAAATAGAGGTGAGGAAGGTACTGCTGAACCTGGACGAAAAAAGGCTGTGGGGCCGGACAAAATTAGCCCCGACTGCTTCGCCAGTGTGCTAGTGAACTGGCCCACCCACTCGCCGCACTGTTCAATCAGTGCTTTCAGACCAGTACGTGGCCACAAATATGGAAAACCAGCAGTGTTGTGCCAGTGCATAAAAAATGTGATAAAAGTGTCCCAAAAAACTATCGCCCTGTTTCCCTGCTGCCTGTACTGAGTAAGGTGATGGAGACCGTCGTGGGCTCGCGAATCGCTGAGCACCTCGAGCGGCACCACCTTATCTGTACAAGGCAGTTCGGCTTCAGGCAGGGTCGGTCAGCGGCTGACCTGCACCTGCTGCTAACAACAGACCTCAGCGCTGCCCTGGATCAAGGCAAGGCCACTGCCGTCGTGGCGCTGGACATTGAGGGCGCTTTTGACCGGGTGTGGCATGCAGCTCTGGTCAACAAACTACGTGCTGCAGGAGTAAATGGGCCCTCTTGTCACTCCTCAGTGACTACCTGAGTGACAGGTACCTGAGAGTGACTGTTGGAGGACAAGAGTCTGAGGTGCAGCCCGTCAAAGCAGGTGTCCCTCAGGGGAGCTGCCTCGGCCCTCTGCTATGGAACCTGTATATAAATGACCTGCTGCACCTCCTCCCAAACACCAGGGCTTACGCAGACGACATCACGCTGACCCATAGCTTCAGCTCCGGGAAGAAGCCGCTGCGATGTCCCGACTCAGCAACACGATGAGACAAATCACAGCCTGGGGCAGTGCATGGCAAGTGAGATTCGCCCGCAAAGACAAAGCTGCTCGTTGCCTCCAGGTCGAGGCCAGCCCTGCAACTCGACTTCAGTGGGGAAACACTAACGCCGCAGGACGAGGTGGAGGTGCTGGGGGTCACCTACGACCGCGAACTGACCTTCAGGACGCACATTGAGCGGCTTGCCAGAGAGGCATCGGGAAGCTGGCCTCTGAGGAGGATATCGTGGCTCCTGGACAGCGAGGGACTAGAGCTGCTGTATAAAGCTCAAGTTAGATCCTCGCTGGAGTACGCTTGCCTAGCGTGGGGAGGCGCGGCCCGCACGCACCTTGCTCTCTTAGATAAAGTGCAGGAGAGGGCGGCGCGACTCATTAAAGGCAATAACACCGGCCAGGAGCCATGCCTCCACACTCTTCAACACCGGAGGGACGTGGCGGGAATCACCGTTATGTATAAGGTGCACGTGTGTCACGTGAGCCATCTAGAGGCGCTCCGGCAGCCATCCCGACTGGCTGAAGTGCACACCCGAGCTGTCACCCTCGCCCCAAGGAACTCCTGCAGCCCCGATGCAGAACGTGGCACCACCAGCGACAGTTTGTGAATACTTACGTAGGATGGTGGAACATTATTCTAGCCACACAGCTGGATATAAGTGACTGCTCGTTGCAGGATTTTAAGAAAACTATTAATGACTGGTTTTTGTGTTGGCGGGAGAGTTAAAGAGTTTTAACTTTTAGATAGGGTACACTAAAATGGCCCTTTAGTTATTTAAAGTTGCTAAGTGTATGTAATGTACGATGTAACTTGCTCATGTATTTATTGTATTATTGTATAAATAAAGAGAGAGAGAGAGAGAGAGAGAGAGAGAGAGAGAGAGAGAGAGAGAGAGAGAGAGAGAGAGGTGAAGACTCAAGTGAAAGGTGTGAGAGGAAATGGATATAGCAAAGAAGGAAGTAGCAGTGAAATGTAATGGAGAAAGATGAAGTGACAGCTTAGAGAGAGAGAAAGAGAAGGAAAGATGATGATGAAGGAGAGGAAGGGGAGAGGAAGATCACTCTTAAAGTCAAGTACAGATTGCATAGATATTTTCTGATATATGAAAAGCATCTCTCTCTCTCTCTCTCTCTCTCTCTCTCTGCCTAACCACCTGCAAACTACAGTTTCATCATGAGCTATCATTCTTTACGACACATCAAGTTAGTATCGGGGATGATAATATTTTACGATGGTGTCCCGTCCCTTCGGCCCTTGGTATGAATCGATCAATAGAAAACGTAAAGAGTGGCCGCGGGTAGAGTAAGTTTGGTGTTCTAATTTATTGATAGTGCTAATAAAAAAAAGAAAAAATACTTGGAATCAGAGAGAGAGAGAGAGAGAGAGAGAGAGAGAGAGAGAGAGAGAGAGAGAGAGGGTGTTAGCAGTTTCCAAAGATAGAAGTAAGAACCTTATCCTTTTTTCTTCCTTTTACTACTTCTCCTTTTCTCACTCCTCTTCTACAATTACCCTTACAATCGCAACCACTACTAAAACTCCACAATACCACGACCAACATTAACGATTGCACGACTGAAATAATTTCTCCATTATTACTCTTCCCTCTCCCTCTCCTTCGCCCTCCCTCCTTCAGCCACCTCCTCTTACCACACTCCACTAAGCTCTAGATGTGGAGAGTTAAGAAATCAATTCAATGAGTAAAACACTTTTTACGAGTATTCATGTGTATTCTCTCTGAGATTATTACATGTATTTTGGCAGAAGAGTTTGAGATTAATATTCATAAGAGTGAGTTACACCCTCCTAATATCTGCACCATGAGAGAGAGAGAGAGAGAGAGAGAGAGAGAGAGAGAGAGAGAGAGCCAGTCAGTCGGACCCGGATCTCTTATAAACCAAGGATCTTACAGAGAAGGACGAGCATCGACATCAGTGTCTCCTGTTACTTCACCTTGATAGAGTTTTAGACGAAAGCAACGTCCTCACTAGACATCATTTACGACGACTCTCTCTCTCTCTCTCTCTCTCTCTCTCTCTCTCTCTCTCTCTCTAGTCAATATTTTCATTTTTTATATTAATCAGGTTTTCATATTCTTCTTTTGTTATTTTGTTAGGATTCGTTCGACTTTTTTTCTATCCTATAAATTCATAAGGGATGCCTTTTTTCTCATTGCTCTTTAGTGTCTTTGATCTCTCTCTCTCTCTCTCTCTCTCTCTCTCTCTCTCTCTCTCTCTCTCTCTCTCTCTCTGCACCAAGACATGCCTGAAATCAAAATTACCGATGGCCTTTCACTACCCGTGCACGCTCTGGTGATACATGCTAACCCGAGTCACTTCAAAATGCTTAATACGGATATTGCACGCGCCAGGATCAAAGGGCTAATCTATTTGTAGCCGACCATTGCGTCTATACTGATGGTGGTAGTGGCGTGGTGGTGGTCAAGCTTTAGCACATCCACCCACCGACGCACCCACTCACCCAGTTAAACACCAACCAAATGACAAAAAGATAGCGGATTTGTATAGTTTTGTGTTTGAAGGTCCTCGTTGTGTCGTACGATAAGAGTAAATTTGGAGGCGTGGAATCATTATGTGATTATGGTTATGAATGTGTGTCTTCCTCCTTATCACAGGGATTTGTTGTGATATTGTCGACATGAGAAATGTTAGCAAAAAGAACATTCATCTTTAATTTCACATCATGAATGGATAAGCAGGAGAGATGGGTAGATCGGTATATAAGTAGATAGAAATAGTTATATAGATACAAAGGGATGAAAAATATAGGTATAGACAAGTAGGTAGGTAGAAAGAGATATACGGATGGATAGATAGATAGATACACAGATAAATAAAGATATATAGACAGAGATATAGATAATGAATTGGGTGAACAGATAAACATGTCAACTATAGTTGACATGTTTATTTCACATATTAAACTATCAATGAAAATAATAAAAGATTATCACACAGACAAAAAAAAAAAAAAAAAAAATTAAATAAAGTAGAATAAGTAAGTAAACAAAAACAAAATAGACAAATAAATAAATTACCACGTCTACCACCGCTAAGGATATTAACTGATTTTTCACACGAATTCACTTAACACAACTACTCGTACCTCTATCCTCTACTACTGCACATACATGAGAGGGACACCACACCCAGATCCTTGACACCCTAACATCCCCAGCTGCCTGCCCTCGTTCCACCCCCGCACCGCCGTCATCGTCTCCCTCCAACAAACCGACCATTGTCACCTATTCTGATGCAAATTGGTCCATTGTGTTTCCCGCTCCTCCACGCGCCGGGTCGGGCACCAACGCTTGGCCCGACTTGCTTAGCCCCACCCTGCTTCTTCTCATCTTACCTTACTGCTGCGGTCGTGACCCAGCACACCTACACACATCCTCATATGTACAGCCCATCCACCCACACACGCCCACTGAAAACCCATCCGCCTACACTAACTCACAAAAACGTACACACACACACACACACACACCCGGTAGCTCAGTGGTTAGAGCGCTGGCTTCACAAGCCAGAGGACCGGGATTCGATTCCCCAGCCGGGTAGAGATATTTAGGTGTGTCTCCTTTCACGTGTAGCACCTGTTCACGTAGCAGTGAGTAGGTACGGGATGTAAATCGAGGAGTTGTGACCTTGTTGTCCCGGTGTGTGGTGTGTGCCTGGTCTCAGGCCTATCCGAAGATCGGAAATAATGAGCTCTGAGCTCGTTCCATAGGGTAACGTCTGGCTGTCTCGTCAGAGACTGCAGCAGATCATACAGTGAAACACACACACACAGCAAGAGATGCAACATTGCGGCGGTGAGAAAGAGGCTGAAGACTACTACTACTACTACTACTACACCGCGTAGTGTAGTGGTTAGCACACTCGACTCACAATCGAGAGGGCCGGGTTCGAGCCCCGGGGCGGCGAGACAAACGGGCAAGCCTCTTAATGTGTGGCCCCTGTTCACCTAGCAGTAAATAGGTACAGGATGTAACTCGAGGGGTTATGGCCTCGCTTTCCCGGTGTGTGGAGTGTGTTGTAGTCTCAGTCCTACCCGAAGATCGGTCTATAAGCTCTGAGCTCGCTCCGTAATGGGGAAGACTGGCTGGGTGACCAGGAGGCAACCGAGGTGAATTACACACACACACACACACACACACACACACACACACACACACACACAACACACACACACACATTCACACACACACGTCTACGTGACCTTGTCTGACGCTACACTGGCCAATGGCACCAATCGCTATCTGTGTAGTTTTCATTGTTCGCCAGCTGGTTTAATTCACAAGTTGGTCCTGCCTATCGCGCCGAACTGTCGCTCTTGTGGAAGCCCTATTAAAAAAAAATATATACAGATATTCATGCCTACATACCTCATAATATAAACGTTTGGTTATTTATCTATGTGTCTGACTGAAAATGACATAAAAATATGCAAATATATGTTCCTAATGGTGCAAAGTATGGATGTACCAGTGTCCCATCAAAATATTTTTTGTAAGTCTAATAGTACATATATACCTTATCACAAAATTGTCAGAGTTTCTGCATAGGATAATGCTCCACTCAAAAGCGTAGAGCAAATATCACTGAGTAGCATTTATAAAAACAATTTTCGGAGTCTGTGCCGAAAT
>NC_059271.1:13555191-13567691 GCF_017591435.1 Portunus trituberculatus | reverse complement strand
CCTCACCTGTGACTCATGAACCCACCAACTCTCCCACTTATCCACCAAGACACGTATTCACCCAACCACACACCAAGCTATGCACAATTGTAGACCCTCTTACTTGTTCATCTATCCAACTATGTCTTCTAAATGCGTACTCATCCACTTACATATCCATCCACACTTCCGCTGCCACTTCAATGTGGATTCCACCTAAGTTCGTGCACATTTCACTCTCTCTAGTTTCATTCAGATCAGTTACGTCCTTGATAAATTCCTCCAACGTAATTGAACCTTTTTTATGATTTTTTTTTTGAACGGGGTAAATTCTTGTGGAGGAAATTCTCTCTCTCTCTCTCTCTCTCTCTCTCTCTCTCTCTCATCCTTACCTTCACCTACACAGTCCTTCGTATGTCCATGCATGATTCTCCTCCTCCTCCTCCTCCTCCGTCTTATTCTTTCTTCTCATAACCCTTACTTCTTTTCTAGATATCCTTTTTCCCTAACTTATTTCTCTTTCACCTTCTCCTATATTTTCTCTTCCTATGCACCTCCTTCTTCTTTCTTATTGTTCTTCTATCCTTTCCTTTTTTACATACCTTGCTCCATTCATCACTTTTCTCCTCCTATACGTCTTCCTTCTATCTTTTCACCTCAATGACTTTCTACCTCCTTTCCCACTCACCCCCTCCATTCTTTCACTCGTCAAGCCAAATCATAACTCGGGAAGCTCAACACCCGCGTGGCGCCAAGTAGTGATCCCTTTGTCTCGGCCCGCCTTGCTTTCCGTTGCCGCTCAGGGGATGGCAAGTTAGCAGTGGTGAGTCAGGTAAGCATTGTGCCAACTCACTTCAGGGAGAGGTTGGAATTTTACGTGTAATTTGCTCCCTTAATAACGTGTGGGTTCGTATAATTTTGTGAGTGTAGTTTTCTTTTGTTATTATTTCGATAAGTGTTTTGTTTGAGATTCTGATGCTGAAGTCTTTATTTAACTCACTCTCCCTCCCTCCCTCTCTCTCTCTCTCTCTCTCTCTCTCTCTCTCTCTCGTTAATCATTTCCTCTTTTCACTCGCCCGTCTGTTTGTCTGTCTGTCTGTCTCCTTGTGTACCTATCTGTCTATCAATTTACCTTTGTGTTTGTCCGTGCCTGTGTGTGTGTGTGTGTGTGTGTGTGTGTGTGTGTGTGTGTGTGTGTGTTTCACTGTTTGATCTGCTGCAGTCTCTGACGAGACAGCCAGACGTTACCCTACGGAACGAGCTCAGAGCTCATTATTTCCGATCTTCGGATAGGCCTGAGACCAGGCACACACCACACACCGGGACAACAAGGTCACAACTCCTCGATTTACATCCCGTACCTACTCACTGCTAGGTGAACAGGGGCTACACGTGAAAGGAGACACACCCAAATATCTCCATCCGGCCGGAGAATCGAACCCCGGTCCTCTGGCTTGTGAAGCCAGCGCTTTAACCACTGAGCTACCGGGTGTGTGTGTGTGTGTGTGTGTGTGTGTGTGCGTGTGCGGACGCGCTAATGAACTATACCTGCATGATCAGAAGAACTGACCAACTTCATGGCTTAATCTTTGCATTTCTCATTTCTCTCTCTCTCTCTCTCTCTCTCTCTCTCTCTCTCTCTCTCTCTCTCTCTGGTTCACTGCAGAATAGTGAAGAAAACCAGGAATTTAATATTTTTGTTTGTAAGCTGTGTGTGTGTGTGTGTGTGTGTGTGTGTGTGTGTGTGTGTGTGTGTGTGTGTGTGTGTGTGTGTGTGTGTGTGCGTGCGTGTTTTATGATGAAAGAGTGAGTCAGTCAGTGAGTGAAGTGAATGGATGAGCAAATGAGTGAAGAAACCTTACAACAACAAAAACAACAACAATAACAACAACAACAACAGAAAACCACAAAAATACCACAATGGCCATGAATCAGTACTACAGATAAAACAAAATGACATTAAACAAAAATTAATATCCCAGACTAAGCAAAAAATGTTATCACTCACACTAACTTAATCTTCTTTTCAATCAATCAATCAATCAATTAATCAGTAAATCAGTGTACCTTTACTTTCCCATTTCCTTCAATCAGTCACTCAGTTGATAAACCACCCAATCAGTTTCCTAGCTTACCTTCACCCTCTTCTCTTCTTCAGTCAGTCAGCAGTCAGTCATCCCTCTCCTACATGCACCCCAGTCACAGAACAACGGAACATTATAATTACTCTTTTTCACTTGTGATGAGCATAAACTAAATAAACAGGAAATTAGATTATAGAAAAAGAAAACAACACTAAGAAACAGTAAATGTATTGACTATATTTTATCCCAATATCTCTCTCTCTCTCTCTCTCTCTCTCTAGGTCCGGACACGTGGAGTGAGGCTGGCAAAGGTCAGTTGAGCGACCACCAGATAACGGCAAGAGAGAGAGAGAGAGAGAGAGAGAGAGAGAGAGAGAGAGAGAGAGAGAGAGAGAGAGAGAGAGAGAGAGAGTACTACTTGATAAGCGAAAGAAAAAAGAATGCTAAATAAAAAAAATAGAAAGAGATAAGGATTGAATACAAATAGGAAAGGAAATGTGAAACGAGGAGGAGGAGGAAGAGCAGGAGGAGGAGGAGGAGAAGGGGGAGGAAAAATACAACTGGATTTCATCACTATTCAGTTTGCAACATTACATAAACACACACACACACACACACACCCGGTAGCTCAGTGGTTAGAGCGCTGGTTTCACAAGCCAGAGGACCGGGGTTCGATTCCCCGGCCGGGTGGAGATATTTGGGTGTGTCTCCTTTCACGTGTAGCCCCTGTTCACCTAGCAGTGAGTAGGGACGGGATGTAAATCGAGGAGTTGTGACCTTGTTGTCCCGGTGTGTGGTGTGTGCCTGGTCTCAGGCCTATCCGAAGATCGGAAATAATGAGCTCTGAGCTCGTTCCGTAGGGTAACGTCTGGCTGTCTCGTCAGAGACTGTAGCAGATCAAACAGTGAAACACACACACACACACACAATATCTGTTTGCAGATGATACGAAACTGTGCAGTTATAAAGCAAAAGGAGGATTGTGAAGTAAATGGAGTAAAAAGTGGGAAATGGAATCCAATGTGAACAAAAGCCATGTCATGGAAATGGGATAGAATGAAAGACGACCCGTGGGAATCTATAAGATGGGAGATGGAGTATAACTAGAGAAAGCAAAAAAGGAAAAGAACTTAGGAGTGACGATGGAAGAAAACAATCAACCGGTAAGCCATATTGATAGAATTTTTAGAGAAACATACAATTTGTTAAGGAATATTGGAGTAGCATTTCACTACATGGACAAAGAAATGATGAAGAAATTGATAAGTACTATAATAAGACCCAGATTGGAATATGCAGGAGTAGTGTGGACCCTTCATAAAAAGAAACACATAAGGAAAGTTGGAGAGACTACAAAAAATGGCTACAAGAATGGTTCCAGAATTTGAAGGGATGACATATGAGGAGAGACTAAAGGCTATGGATCTACCAACCCTGGAACAAAGAAGGAGAGAGGAGATCTGATACAAGTTTATAAATTGATCAACGGAATGGACCAAGTGGATAATGAGAAACTGATCCTGAGAAGAATATGACATTCGAAGCACAAGATCGCATAGTAAAAAGCTGAGAAAAGGAAGATGTCTGAGAGATGTTAAAAAATATAGTTTCCCGCAAAGATGTATTGAAACGTGGAACAGTTTAAATGAAGAAGTAGTGTCTCCAACGAGTGTGCATACTTTTAAAGTAAGATTGGATATGTGTAGATATGGAGACGGGGCCACACGAGCATAGGGCCCAGGCCCTGTAAAACTACAACTAGGTAAATACAACTAGGTAAACACACACACATACACACACACCCACCCACCCACACACACACACACACACACACACACACACACACACACACACACACACACACACACACACACACACACACAATCACACACACTCACAATCACACACACACACACACACACACACACACACACACACACACACACACACACACGCACACACACAACAACAACTTAACCCAGCCTAAAAAATAAAACTATGAATGATTTCACTAATACAAATGCCATAAAAATAAAAAGCAGAGGACTTATTTCAATGAATAAAAAGAAGACTATACTAAATTTGAAGAGATAAATGCTTAAAATTCTCTAACATAAAAATATCTGATATTCAATATTTTAATATTCAAACAGTATAGTTTTATTTTCTACTCTCAGACATGAATACGCTTTATACGACACCGAAGACCTCTTTAGAGAAAACACACACACTCACACACACACACACACACACACACACGGCCCGGTAGCTCAGTGGTTAGAGCGCTGGCTTCACAAGCCAGATGACCGGGGTTCGATTCCCCGGCCGGGTGGAGATATTTGGGTGTGTCTTTTCACGTGTAGCCCCTGTTCACCTAGCAGTGAGTAGGTACGGGATGTAAATCGAGGAGTTGTGACCTTGTTGTCCCGGTGTGTGGTGTGTGCCTGGTCTCAGACCTATCCCAAGATCGGAAATAATGAGCTCTGAGCTCGCTCCGTAGGGTAACGTCTGGCTGTCTCGTCAGAGACTGCAGCAGATCAAACAGTGAATTACACACACACACACACACACACACGCCGCGTAATGTAGTGGTTAGCACGCTCGACTCACAATCGAGAGGGCCCGGGTTCGAGTCCCGGGAAGCGGCGAGGCAAATGTGTAGCCCCTGTTCACCTAGCAGTAAATAGGTACGGGATGTAACCCAAGGGGTTGTGACCTCGCTTTCCCGTTGTGTGGAGTGTGTGTTGTGGTCTCAGTCCTACCCGAAGTTCGGTCTATGAGCTCTGAGCTCGCTCCGTAATGGGGAAGACTGGCTGGGTGACCAGCAGAAGACCGTGGTGAATTACACAGACACACACACACACACACGCACACACACGGAATATAAAAATTAAGGTATAAAAGGTAGCCAAAATGAAAGTTAATGATGAAAAATGAGAGAAACTTTGAAAGAGAGAGGAGAGAGAGGGAGAATATAACCGTTACACTTGAGCTAAACGACGTTAAACGGACTTATGGGACATTATAAAAAATCCCTACCTTCATAATGTATTTGAACTTAACTTCGGCCAGAGCGAATCGTATCTGGATAATCTCGAGTCCAGAGTTGCACTAACCCTTCCACACCTTAATCCAACCCCGCCAAGTAATGAATAGGAGTGATAGAGATCAACTCCCTTTCCTCCTTCTCCTCTTCCCCCTCCTCGTCTTTTCCTCCCCTCCTCTCCTCCGTTTACTTCTCTTTTACCACCACCACTATCATTACCTCTACCATCTTATTTTCTTCTTTTCTCCTCCTCCTCCTCCTTCTCCTCCTCCTCCTCCACGTATAAAACTAATTACTCTCCTTTTTCAGTCACCACCGCCACTACCTACTTTTTACACTCCTCCTCCTCCTCCTCCTCCTCCTCCTCCTCCTCCTCCTCCTCCTCCTCCTCCCTCCTCCTCTATCTGTTATCATCCCTCTCACTCTCTCCCTACTTACTAAATATACGCACCATCACCCACGTCGCTACCACCACCACCATCACCATGGTTATCATCTGTTTTGTTTCACTATCATCATCATCATTATTATCATTACTTTTATTATTATTATTATTATTACTATTATTGTTATTATTATTATTATTGTTATCATAAAATTATCATTATTATAATAATTATCATTATCATAGTAGCAGTAGTAGTAGTAGTAGTAGTAGTAGTAGTAGTAGCAGCTTTTGTTGTTATGAAAGAAGCAAATTGTTACGCAAAAAAGCTCGTTCGCTCGCTCGCATACACACACACACACACACACACACACACACACACACACACACACACACACACACACACGCTTAAAAAAGTTCACGTGAAACCGACATTTTATACTTAACACCCGCATCCCTCCCTCTCCCTCTCTCCTACTCTCTCTTTCTCTCATCTCTCCTTACTTGGTGTCATATCTCCCTCATCCTCATCCCCCTCCCCACTCTCTCCCATCATCCCCCTCTCCCTCTCTCTCTCCCCCTTCCTCTCCCTCATCTTTACAACAGGTGATGAATGTATAAGGGAACAGGTGTGTGTGTGTGTGTGTGTGTGTGTGTGTGTGTGTGTGTGTGTGTGTGTGTGTGTGTGTAATTCACCTCGGTCGTCTGCTGGTCACCCTGCCAGTCTTCCCCATTACGGAGCGAGCTCAGAGCTCATAGACCGATCGTCGGGTAGGACTGAGACCACATCAACACACAACACACACCGGGAAAGCGAGGCCACAACCCCTCGAGTTACATCCCGTACCTATTTACTGCTAGGTGAACAGGGGCCACACATTTAAGAGGCTTGCCCATTTGCCTCGCCGCTTACCGGAACTCAAACCCGGCCCTCTCGATTGTGAGTCGAGCGTGCTAACCACTACACTATGCGGTGTGTGTGTGTGTGTGTGTGTGTGTGTGTGTGTGTGTGTGTGTGTGTGTGTGTGTGTGTGTGTGTGACCAGAGAAGCGGAACCAACTTGTAATTACACCGCTCGAAAAAGGTGAAGGAAAGTGACCACCACCACTTCCTCCTCCTCTCTTAAGACCAGGTCGATTCAACTAAGATCAGCTGACTATGTGAATTCAATGGATTCGCCGCAACTCTCTCTCTCTCTCTCTCTCTCTCTCTCTCTCTCTCTCTCTCTCTCTCTCTCTCTCTCTCTCTCCCTTGCCCAATATATCTGTTCACCCCGTCAGGTGTTGAGATCTGATCCAATAAGCAGACTGTTTCACCTTTCAACTTCATCCAATTGCAAAACTTGTCTCTCTTCCTGATTCTTGCTTATTGAAGCCTTCCCTTGCAATATCTATTTTCATTACCTTTTTATTCCCTTTGTTGTCTTTATTAACATCCTGACATGACTTCATGAATTGTTTGCATTGATATACTAAGCGTTAAGAGTAATAAAGCGAGGCTAACTTTATGTGTTTAGGTAAAAAAAAATAAATTGCTAGTGATGTAAGAAAATGGTCAACTATGGAGAATCAAATACATTTCAAGAAAATGGTCAACTATAGAGAAACAATACATTTCAAACAAACTGTGCTATGGAGAAAAAATCAATAGTACATTGTTTTTATGATGTACTGCAATGCGTAAACCTGATGACTTCTTACATCTTCTTACGTGTTTTTACTGTTTGTGTGTTTTCGTGTTTGTAAGTGAAGAAAGGAGGACTGAGACTGCACGCAGATAGAAGGAAAAGTTATGTACTGTAGATAATAGGAGGAGAGAGAGAGGGCAGGAGAATAGCAGGCATTGGAAGAAGTAAAAGGAGGGAGAGTGGGTGGGGCGTGAAATGTTTATGTACTATGCACGGGAGGAGATTGGGGGGGAGACTATGAGAACAGCCACGCCCGGAAAGTGACGCTGGTGGGTGGGTGGGTGGATGGATGGATGGAGGAGAGGAAGGTGAAGTTTTGGAACTGTGAGAGGGTGGGAAGTGGTGTTTAGGTGGTGGTGATTGTGTAGGTGGTGAAGTTGGTGGCTAAGGGAATGGTGGTGATAATGACGTCGATATGCGGATGATGGTGTAGTTGGTAAGATGAATATCTGGTGGTGACGAGGTGGGTGGCGAGGTATTTTTGTGGGCAATGATGTAAATTGAGATGTAGGTGGTGATGAAGTGGGTGGTTTGGTAGGTGCTGGGTGGCAGGTGCAAGTTGATGGTAATGACGTGGAGTGGTTTGGTGAGTGGTGTTGGTGTGGGTGGTTTGCTAGGCGGTGGATAAGTGGATGGTGGTGAGATGGAGACTGGTAATAGGTGTTGACCCTGACTAGGTGTGTCTTGTGGTTTACCACCTAGTACTTCACCAACTAATTTAAATGTTTTTCATTTCAATCCTTATTTTTTCCTCTCTCATAAACAGTACTCATTTCAAATACTAGTGACCTTTTCTCAAAACCAATATACCTTTTCTTTTTATTGATATGTTTATCTATTTATTTATTTATTTATTTTTACATAGCGATAGCTTTCATCAGTTATTAACCACGACAGGAGTGAATGTAGAGTAGCATACTGATGAGATGATTTATTAACGGTACACTTCTTACTTTATAATCTACCAGTTGTGTATGTATGTAGTATGTATCCTGCTCTTTATTGATTGTCTTCATTCCATACCGTACGAATTCATTATTCAATATTCTTAGAAACATTATCATTACTACATCACACACGTTACTACTACTAATACTAATACTACCATTGCTGCTGCTGCTGCTGCTGCTGCTGCTACTGCTGCTACTACTACTACTGCTGCTACTACTACTATTCATGGTCTTCATTCTTTACCTTACTTTTCATTAGATATTCTCATTAACATTACCATTGCTACTATATCACTTATGTAAATAAAGTCTCCACTACTGTTACAGCAACAACAACCACTTCTATCACTACCACCACTACTAGTGGTTGGAGAATCCTTGTTTCCCTCTAACTAGCCATAATCAGAACATTAAGTGGCGTTCCAGTTAGACCAGCCTAACTTCACACTCACACACCCGAGCTCATCTAACCTCTTGAATACGAGAGGTGCATCAGAATATCTACAGTGTTGGCGAGGCAGCGGCAGTTGCAATGGCGGTTACGACAGTGGTGTCGGTTGTGGTGCGTCCCCACCTACACATCTGGTAATTAATCATCCGGAGCGAACTGGCACAAAAGAACGGCTGACAATACTGAATGGAAGGCAAGCTAAGAGCCTTTTGTTACTCCGCTAGTGATGACTACCAGTGATGACAATGATGATGACGGTGATGACCATAACCCATCGAGGCTTTCTCGCTTTCAGAAATACTCAACACGACGCTGCGGGAAATACCGAAGTGATGTGGCCGCTAGGACGCTCACACTTCACCGCGGCAGCCTCTGGGATGGGTGGGGCTCAAACCTCTAAGAGTACACCACGCCCCCAAGCCAAGGGCACGACGGGGCGCCACTGAGCCACTCAAAAGTAAGAGTAGATTCGAAACAGACAATTGTGGCTTGTCCCCATCTTTCTAAGCCACACACAGCTGTAACAACACAGCAGGAAAATCACGCTCTGGAAGCAGGGTAAAAAGCGTCTAATTTCTAGACAGGTACAGGTAAATGAATTCATAGTTTGTGTCTTATGTTTTAACGCCTTTTTTTTTTATCAACACATTTCACTCCATCAAATCTCGAACAGAACAACGTATTCAGAAACATTTTGCTCTCTCACTACCACAGAGATGATTACTTAGGATTTTATTAGTGTTTATCCTATCAACAATAAGAAAACCATGTTAACCTATCACCGTTAACCTAACACAAACACACACACAGAAAAAAAAAAAAAACGTAACTTCAACTAGAGACTTTTGAGTATGGAAGTCGATGACATGTGGGGCAGTGTTCCAGCAGTGACGTAGTGGATAAGGTGTTGAGCGTGGGATCAGGCATACGTGCACACGTGGGTTCGAATCCCACCACATGCCGCTTTGAATCTATGCCATTTGTCGAGTGGTTTAAAGTTACCTACATGTCACCATGATACCCAGGTTCTAGGTGGTTACATCAAAGATGCGCTTGGGTGGTGATATGGGCCCTAATATGGGTACTACTATAAATCAAATTTGCCTGCGCTACTAATGGGCGAAAGCTGAACAGTTCTTTCCAAATATACTCTTCAGGCGCTATAAGCGATAACATAAAATCAAAAGTGTTTAGTACGGAAAATCAAAACCTTCCGTCATATTCACTTCCACTACACAACCAATTATTACGTTTCCTACAATTCTGATCGGCCTATCATTGTCCAGGACGAGTGCCTTCGAGCAGGGCGTTCCGGAGCCGTATAGCTTCATGCCTCAAGCCTCAAGAAAACCCCAAGACCCACCAGATCGTCCCTATCAGCCTGCCATCGCGCCCCGCCCTTGGGACCTGACCACCGCCCCGCTAACTGTCCCTCCACGGCCAGCACCGTGCCTCTACATGGCCAGAAGCGGCGAGCATGGACGGGAAGAGGCGCGATATGTGGGTGATATAATGGCAGGGAGAGGCTTGGAAGAGGTACATGATACTGAGGGAGAGGTGGTGTATCATACAGAAGAGGAGACCCATAAGAAGTGATAAGAAAGAGGAGAAGGATGGGAGAAAGAGGGAAGAGAGATGAGAGAGAGGGATGAGGAAGTGGATGGATGAATGAAATAGAAAGGAGAGGAATGTTTCTGTTGAAGGAAGGAGTGTGAGGAGGCGGAGAATTTAAAAAAAGAGAAGGTAAAGATGAGCGGGAGTATGAAATGTGGATCAAATTAATGTATCAGAGAGAGAGAGAGAGAGAGAGAGAGAGAGAGAGAGAGAGAGAGAGAGAGAGAGATAGAGATAGAGAGAGAGATGAAGTTACAAATAAAAGAAAGGAAAAGGGAAATAAAATAAAATAAAATAAACAAATAGATAGGATGCGAGAGATTAAGAGGGGATTGAAGAGAAAGAAGGAACAGGGATGAAGGGATATAGGCATTACAAACACCATCACCATCACCACCTACCACCACAACCATCACCACCACTTACCATTACTACTAACAACCATTATCAACAAGCTTTAGTAGCACAGGAGAGAAATTGATGAGGATATAAATATAAAGGTAAAAAGGATAAAGAAAAAAAGTGGATAGAGGACTTAAGCTCTCCTTCAGATAGATGTTAAGTTGAGGTAACCTTGACGAAGAGAGAACGAAAACGGAACACAAAACAAAGGATATGAAGGAAAAGAGGATGAAAAGAAACAGAGAAGGAAAGGAGATGAAAGAGAGGATGGCAAAAAGTGAAAGAAAAGAAAAAGAAAGAAGACAAGAGGATGAAAACAAGATAGAAAGAAAGGAAAAAAGGAAGGATAAATTATTAGAGGAGAATCACATGATGAAGACAATGAAGGAAAGGAAAGAAAGCAAGGGATGAGGATAAAAAAGAAGAAAGACAAGAAAAAAAGATGAGATGAAAAGGACAAGGAAGGGAATAGAAGATAATGCGAGTATCTTAAAAAATAAAGGAATTAAAATGAGTGGAGAAGAAATACACAGAGAAGAGAGAGAGAGAGAGAGAGAGAGAGAGAGAGAGAGAGAGAGAGAGAGAGAGAGAGAGAGAGAGAGAGAGGATGACATACAAATAAGAGGATATGAAAGAAAAGAAAGAAGGAAAAGAGAGAGGTACATTAACAAAAAAAAATCTCAAATAAGGAAAAAAAATAGACATTCGGTAAAGAGAGGGGCCGCCGTGGTACAGTGGAACCATGCGTGCTTTGGGATCCTAGAGGTCTCCAAGCGCACGGGTTCGAATCCTGTCCACGGTCTGAGTGTAGGTTGGGCTTCCTCACTCGGGGCAACGGTTTCCTAGCGGATGGGCTTTAAGATAGGAGGTACCCTAAAAAGTATCCCCTTTAGCCCATAAATTCCCGTGAAAAGCCCACATGGTATAAAAAAAAAAGAGAGAGAGAAGAAAGAAAGGAAAAGTGTGGATGAAAGGAATAAGATGAAGAGATAAGTTTTATATATATATATATATATATATATATATATATATATATATATATATATATATATATATATAGAGAGAGAGAGAGAGAGAGAGAGAGAGAGAGAGAGAGAGAGAGAGAGAGAGAGAGAGAGAGAGAGAGAGAGAGAGAGAGAGAGAGAGAGAGAGAGAGAGAGAGAGAGAGAGAGAGAGAGAGCATGGTAGAAAAGAGAAGAAAAGAGAGGTAAGATGGAAAGAAAAATTAAAGGAGGAGGGCAGAAAAGAGTAGGAAAGCGAATAGGGAAGCAAAGGAGGGCAGTATGAGAAGAAAAGTAGAGTAGGAAGAGGAGGAGACCCTCATAAAAGTAGAAGAGATGAGTCCTTAAAGTCATAGCATCCTAGTGATAATAATGATAACATCTACACCCCCAGAGAGAGAGAGAGAGAGAGA
Source organism: Portunus trituberculatus (assembly GCF_017591435.1). Taxonomy (NCBI): domain Eukaryota; kingdom Metazoa; phylum Arthropoda; class Malacostraca; order Decapoda; family Portunidae; genus Portunus; species Portunus trituberculatus. Next base: position 13,555,679 of record NC_059271.1, on the reverse strand, counting down.
GAGAGAGAGAGAGAGAGAGAGAGAGAGAGAGAGAGAGAGAGAGAGAGAGAGAGAGAGACAGTGAGAGAGAAAGTAGATGTAACGGTATTATAACCTTGAGAGTAAGCGACTGGAAAACAAGACGCTTGAGGTTACTACACACTGTTTGAGGGAAAGTGTGTGTGTGTGTGTGTGTGTGTGTGTGTGTGTGTGTGTGTGTGTGTGTGTGTGCAGGCTCGAATAAACACGCGAGGCAAGTAAGTCACCAATCAGAGAGTAAAAATAAATTACGGATACGTATATGTTCCCTCGTAAAAATATATTTTATTGAAGAATGATTTTATGAGGCGGCGTGGGTGTGGAGAGAAAGAGAAAGAGAGAGATAGAGAGAGAGAGAGAGAGAGAGAGAGAGAGAGAGAGAGAGAGAGAGAGAGAGAGAGGGAAATTAACCAAACTGAATGACCCACTTCCATATATCAACATCAACTACATCCATCACCATCACCACC
>NC_059271.1:13542691-13545191 GCF_017591435.1 Portunus trituberculatus | reverse complement strand
TAAACAAAGTGCATGTTATAACATTAACAAGCCTTAGTACCCGATGCAAATACGTCATGTAACATCAGCTGAGACTTACGAACAAACGGGTACCAGATGTGAACGAGGTGAACAAAAACGTAACATTCCCGATAAAACCACATTCCAATGGACTGGATTCGTGGCCTTAGAGAGAGAGAGAGAGAGAGAGAGAGAGAGAGAGAGAGAGAGAGAGAGAGAGAGAGAGAGAGAGAGAGAGAGAGAATGGGACCAGCATCGTTTTTTTTATCTCTCCACCGCCCTCCTTCACTCACTCCTCTCATTTCCTTTAGCCTTATAGGAACAATCTGACCATGGAGCTTATTTTCATACATGACAACTAAAACCATAAACAGTAGCCGTCATGCTCCTAATTAAGAGACCCAAATAGGTAATGCCACAAGTGCTTTGTGAATATGTATGTGAGGCAAGATTTAGTGTTGACAACAAAGTGGCTTTATTGGAGCAGTTCGCTATCAGATGGCGTGACCGTTTTGCAGTAATGAACGAGAAATTAGATTTGTTGCCCCAGCGTTCCTGTGATCTTTAATTGACATGTAGGAATGGATAGAAAGGATGTGTAATGGATGAATAGAAAGAATGGAGGGAGGGATGTTGTATAATGTACGAGTATAATAAGTGATTTGGTTGACGATTGGGAAGGAAGAAGAACGTTTTTTAATAACATATTGTGACAGATGAAAGGGATGAAAGAGTTGGCTGATATATTGGAGGGAAGACGTAGTGATCTAATAATGAGGGATTTGGTTAATTAATAGAAGGAAGGAGTAATATTTTTAACTGACGTGTAGAGCTTGGGACGTTGGTGATGGTTAATTAATGGGAAGAAAGGAGGAATTGTCTGATTTATAAGAAGGGTTTTGGTTGAGCAATAGGAACAAAGTGTAATGTTTTATTTATAAGTAAGGGTAAATAAAACTAGATGATAATCAATAGATGGATAGAAGAAAGGGAGAAAGAAAGGAAGAAAAAAAAAGTTCAATTCATTAGGATGGAATAGTTACACTAGTTGATAATAAAGGAAAGGTAAGAAGGAAAAAAATATGTCTAATCTATAAAGATTAACTAACTAGCTAACTTTTAAGTGGAAGAAAAGAAGAAAGAGTTATGCTTATTCATAAGGAGAGGTTGATTAAACAAGCTAACAATTAATCAATGGAAGGAAGGATGAGTAATCTTTAATGTATTAGGATGGACTCATTAAGTAAGGAGTTGATTATTAAAGAAATCAAACAAGAATGACAATTTAAGCAAAAGTAAAGGAAATGATGGATAATAAAGCGAAGAAGGAAAAAATAACGACTTTGAAATCAATTGAGGTACATATGTATGTTTGTATGCAAAACATTGGCGATAAAGACAGAATACAATAACCCTTCATACAAACACAAGATGGGAATGGGAAACAAAAGGAAGAGACTTTTACATTTTGTGAGATTTGCAAAGGATCTGATAGGTAGAATGACCTTTAACTCCAACAAAATTTGGTATGCTAGTATGGTCAATAAAGGAAAGGAGGAATAACCTATAAATTTAACGAGGTATGTGAAGGATTGAAAATGAAGGGAAGATAAAATTAACCCTTTAACGAAGCACAGTATGGTATGCAAAGAGATGCTGGAGAGATGGAGGACACGAATATATAAATTTTGGGAGCGATTAAATACAAAAGAATAAAAAACGAAAAAGAGCTGAGCGAAGAAATAATGTTAATAGATGAAAACAAATAAGTATGCAAAGGGTGAGATGGCAAAGAGAAGAAAAAAAAACCCTTTAATACAGTATTCTTTTTTATTTCTTTTATGTCCTGGCCTATAGTGCCTGTAGGCAACTTGAAGAGTATTGGAAGCGCTGTTAAGCTTCCACCCATTAGTGGCGTAGGCAATTTTATATATAGTGGTACCCATATTAAGACCCACATCACCACCCCAGCGCATCTTTGGTGTAACGTAACCATCTAGAATCTGGGTATCATGGTGACATGTAGGTAATTTCAAACCACTCGATAAAATGGCAAAGTTTCATGGCCATACTTGGTGGGATTCGAACCTAAACGTCGACGTCTGCCCGATCCCACGCTCACCACCTTATCCACTACGCCAGCACCTCCCTATCGATTAAAGGAAAGCACAATTTGTATAAAAATAACCAAGGCAGGAAAATCTGAGAAAAAAGAAACAAAAACGCATAGAAATGAAGATATATGCAAAATGTTTAATGATAAAGAAAAAAAAGAATACTTGCACATTTACGAAGGTATTAATAACTATAACTATAAAGGAAAAAAAAACAAAATAGATAATAAGAAAAACAATTAACAAATGATATTATGCATTAGCAAATATGGAAGCATGTAAGGAATTAAAGGTAAAGATTGGTAAAGTGAGGGTAAAGCTATTAAGCAAGTATAGCAGGTAAGCAGTGAATAAGGAAGCGAAAGGAAGCAAGAGGAGGCGAAAGG
>NC_059271.1:13505191-13540191 GCF_017591435.1 Portunus trituberculatus | reverse complement strand
GACAGTGCTGGTGTGTGATGAGTATGATAATGATACACTGTGGGTAGTGCTGCAGAAGTGGAAGAAGAGGAGGATGAGGAAGAATAGAAGTAGGAAAAGGAAGAGGAATAGGAGCAGTAACAAGAGAACAAGACCGAGGAAGAGAAGAGCGACAACCACAAGGACCAGGAGTAAGAGGAGGAGAAGGAAATGAACACCACAAAGGAGAAGGACGAGGAGGACTAACAGATCCCCTTGAGACGCAGCATTCCACAGCTAGGCGAGTCCACAAATCACTCCTCTCTGATCTCTACATAATGAACCTTGGGTGCCACGCAAAGTTTATCACATTCTCTTACTTGAAGACGGGTAGAGATGGTCACGAGATGAGGACACGAAGGACGAAATAACAAAAGATGCAGAGAGTTGACAGATAGGGTAGAGATAAGATAAAAAAAAAAAAGGGACAGTAAGAGAGGATGGAAGGTGGATACCTAGGTGGATATAAGGTGGAGAGAATGAAAAGGTACGAGGAGGCGAGGAGAGTAGATAGAAATATATAGAAAGGAGTGTAGAATAGGATATGACAGGACGAAGAGGTTAGGAATCAAAGAGGATGGATGAATAGATAAAAGTGATGGGGGAAACAGGTGGAGTTGCCGGAGATGGGAATGGAAAAACAGGAGGCTAGAATGTGATAAGGAGGATGAGAGGATGGAGGAATATATAAAGATTAAGAGGAGGAGAGGAGGAAAGTACACAGATGAACATAGACAAAATATATATACATATAGATTATACATGACATGATTTGGGAGAATATGAGGATGGAGTGGTGAAGATACTAGGGGAGCTAGAGGAGGAGGAGGAGACGGGTAGATCATGTTTACTATAATTCATAGTTTAACCCTGAGCGTGGCACTTCTATCACTAAGCCGGGAAAGGTAAGCTGATTATTACGCTACCATCTCTTACTGTGTGACTGGTGCTTCAGACTAACTACATTATCTACCTCACCTCTCTCTCTCTCTCTCTCTCTCTCTCTCTCTCTCTCTCTCTCTCTCTATGGAATATTAATTTTTTTTTTCATTAACACGTATTCAATATCATGTGAGGACCTATTCGGTTTTAATCATATTCCGCAAAATACATCAATAGTTAATAATATAACATTACTACAGTCTTATAACTTCTACATGGAATGTACATGAGAAGCAAATTTCTAATCAGTATTGTGCAAGATATCACATGCCTAGAAATAAATAGTATAATCTATATCCCACAATTACATAAGTTTACTAACATTTTAAGCTGGAAATAACCGAGATAAAGTATTTGTTTTGTAATGATAACTTAAAAGAGTGATTTGATTTTACAGATAACTCTTGGCGGGATTTGAATGATATTCGTCATTTCTAACATGGAATATCTTAAGTCATGGTGATAAGAAAAAATGGCGGCTCCGGAGTTTAGCTAGTGGAAATTAAACTCCTGAGTCACCACTTTTTTTTCTATCACCATAATTTAAGATATTTCACTGACAAATATTATTCACATTCCACCAAGAGTTACCTGTAAAATCAAACCACTCTTTTAAGTCATCATTATCAAACAAATATTTTATCTCGGTTATTTCCTGCTTAAAATCAATATTACCTACAACATCCCGACCCGAAAAAAAAAATATAAATAAATAAATAAAAACACATACAACATTGCGTCAATCCCACTCAAGCCCTTTAAATCTTGCAGCGCACACATATACTCGTACAAGTAGCATGAACCATAATTAAGTGGAAGGCTCTGTTCTATATCAATCCCCACCTGAGCTATAACAGGCAATTCCGAGTGACGTGTGAAGCGACCTTTCCACACCCCTCCCCTTCTTCCTTACTCCTTGACGACTTAACTGACACTCTTATGGCACACACTCCCTTCAGCAACGTCAAGGCTACATGCATCCTTGACTAGCGACCTTGGCGGGGCAGGGCAGCAGGGCAGGGGTGGGAGCGGTGTGGGAAGTATGAGTGGGGAAGTATGCGGTATTTTGAGATGACTATCAGAGATTGGTAAATGTGGTGTAAGGGATGAGTGGATAATTGTTGGATGTTTGTGCGTTTACGGGAGAGGAGGGATGCTGGACGGAGAAGAGATTTCGGAATGAGATAAAAGGAATGATACTAGGATTAAAATAGTGTCGAAGTATCGTAAGTATCATGAGAGAACTAGAAGGGGGAGAAATGGTGGAAAGTGATGGGAGTATAGGAAAGAGGATGAATGATGAAAGAAGGGTTCCTGGAACAAATAAATTGAAGAAAAAAAGAACGAGCGTTCAAAAGAAAGAGCGAGCTGGAAGAAGCAAAAAGGGTGTTGGAAGAGGGTAAAAAGTGCTGGATAGAAAGAAATCGTGCTGGAAAAATTAATAGGGGAAGAAAAAATAGTTTTGCAAAAGGAAAACGAGTACTGAAAGAAGGGAAACGTGGTGGAAAAAGAAAAAGTGCTGGGAGATGGGATGAGTGCTGAAAAAAAAGAAGAAAAAAGCTGGAGAGAGGAACGCTGGCATGAATACAAGTTTCAGAAGGATGAATAGTTGTGGAAGAAAGGATATTAAATGAAAATTAGAAAGAGAAATTCTTGAGAGAATAAGAAAACAGCTCTGGAAGGAGGGAATAACGGTGAAGGGGTGATAAGGGACAGGTTTACAAGAAGACAGAAATAATAGTACGAAGCAGTAATGGAGGGAAGGATGCTGATAGGAGAGCGGAGGGAGAGAGGTAGGGAGGGAGGGAATAACAAGAGGGAAAGACAGAATAAAGGTGAGAGGTGGTGATGGGAAGGCTTACAAGGAGGGGATGAAGGAGGACGAGGATGTGGTAAATAGATAGTGTTCTGATTTATAATTCTACCTTTCCTATATGTATAAGAAACGAAATGTTGAATCGTAAACCAAGACATTGAAGTGAACCACACTACTACTGCTACTACTACTATACTATACTTATACTACTATCACTACTTCTTCCACCACGCTAATCCGGCCCATGTGTGGAACTACCTGAGAACAACCGGGCTAGGTGCAGTGACCTGACCCCAGCTGGATGGTGTGAGGTCACGGGCCGGATGTTCAGCCGAGGACTCGCCAGTCAGCACCGAAACTCCGGGACATACGCACCGCTCGACTCATCTCCGCTCGCTTGTGTGTACAACAATAAACAGCAGTAATGTACATCTCTAGTTTACCTCTCCATCCGTGTCTTGGCTAGTCAGAGAATACTACAACATCATACTGCTCCTTAACTTGTACCTTATGACACCTAATACCTGGCAACATATAGAGAAATCACTGAAAATTATAGAAATGTTTCTTTTTTATTGTCCTTGCTGTTTTTTTTCCATACAAGTATGGTATTCATGTTTGTAAAAGTTTTCTTATTGCCATGTTTTGCAAATTTATGACAGACAGACACACACACACGCATACACACCCACACACAGAGAGAGAGAGAGAGAGAAGGTATAAACTATATTTTACTTTCCTCTTTTCAAGTCTTATTAACTCTCTCTCTCTCTCTCTCTCTCTCTCTCTCTCTCTCTCTCTCTCTCTTTATGGGGTCCCTGTAGGCGGCGACCGTTGACACTCAACACCCGAGACTCGAGCGGTGCGTTAACGGTTCACCCTAGAAGTCTTTCGGGTACTATTGGTCACTTCCAGCGGTCAGAAATACCCTGCCAGAAAGCCTTGATACTGACAGGCACCCCACACGCGTGCGCGCGCACACACACACACATTACACTAAAAAGATTCTAGTTTGTTGCACTGGTTTTTACGGTGTTAATGACATTAAAAAATAATCTACATCATAAGATCTGCGGTTTTTGAAAATAGTCGTGTCGAAAGAGACGTGTTTCATATACAGTTCGAGAGATAGATAAACATATATTTGGCTATCTTTAGACATACGTACAATTATGGAGATATTTTACTAACACAAAATTTCAATAACTAGCGTTGTCCAACAAATTGCTCTTACACTAACCACATTAAGACACAGCTAAGACTTTAGAAACTTAGAGAACACACACACACACACACGCCTGGTAGCTCAGTGGTTAGAGCGCTAGCTTCACAAGCCAGAGGACCGGGGTTCGATTCCCCGGCCGGGTGGAGATATTTGGGTGTGTCTCCTTTGACGTGTAGCCCCTGTTCACCTAGCAGTGAGTAGGTACGGGATGTAAATCGAGGAGTTGTGACCTTATTGTCCCGGTGTGTGGTGTGTGCCTGGTCTCAGGCATATCCAAAGATCGGAAATAATGAGCTCTGAGCTCGTTCCGTAGGGTAACGTCTGGCTGTCTCGTCAGAGACTGCAGCAGATCAAACAGTGAAACACACACAGAGATCGGTCAATAATAATCTATAATACAAATCGTAAACTTATATCAGAATATCATCTATATTTTGGTTTATATGTGTGACAGCATGCATTGTTCTCATTATGTGACAAATTTGAATACTTTATCATAGTGACAAAAAATGAAAACGATTCATTACTACTACTACTACTATTACTACATTCTACTACTACTACTACTACTACTACTACTACTACATCATACATTTGTTCTTCATTCGTGACACATCTATTCACTTCCCACATACTTTATTCAAGCACTCATCGTTCCACCTCATGTATAAAAATCTGTATTTTCTTTTATGATTGAGCTGGGATAAATATAAAATGCAATGAAAAAATAATGATATGAAATAAACAACAAACAAAATTAAAACTTATCAAGGAATAAAAAAAAAATATAAACAAAACTAACACAATTATCGTTCCCTAAAAGAAAAACAAGAATTATATATATATATATATATATATATATATATATATATATATATATATATATATATATATATATATATATATATATATATATATACACACACACACACACACACACACACACACACACACACACACACACACACACACACACACACACACATATATATATATATATATATATATATATATATATATATATATATATATATATATATATATATATATATATATAGAGAGAGAGAGAGAGAGAGAGAGAGAGAGAGAGCTAAATCACTCTTCTACCGCGAACTACTCTACCATCTTCTGACATGACACATAACATCTTATTCTTACCCTGAAAACTGTCCCTCTCACTTCTTATCCCTCTCGCTTACACTAAAACCTCGAACCCACTCACCCTTAATTCCTTTCACTCACTCACACTCATACACATAGTACTCCACAAACCAGTTCCTGACGCCTCGAGTGTACACAAGAGAAGCCACAAGAACATCCTTTCCCCCGACACACCCCCACAGTCCAACTATAATAGCACGTCTACACCCACCCACATTCCTTTGCTAATTAAGAGAAGGTTACACACACACACACACACACACACACACACACACACACACACACACACACACACACACACACACACACACACACACACACACACACACACACACACACACACACACACCGCGTAGTGTAGTGGTTACCACGCTCGACTCACAATCGAGAGGGTCCAGGTTCGAGTCCCGGGAAGCAGCGAGGCAAATGGGCAAGCCTCTTAATGTGCAGCCCCTGTTCACCTAGCAGTAAACAGGTACGGGATGTAACTCGAGGGTTTGTGGCCTCGCTTTCCCGGTCTATGAGCTCTGAGCTCGCTCCGTAATGGGTAAGACTGGCTGAGTGACCAGCAGACGACCATGGTGAATTACACACACGCACACACGCACACACACACACACACACACACACACACACACACACACACACACACACACACCAAGGAGGTTCCATGTATAATTACAATCATTGAATGCAGTAATGCTCAGTCATGAAGTGATGTGTTTGGTTTGTTGAGGGCATATTCTTCATCGCTTCTATACCGCACCGATGCTTAGTTTCAAAAGGGTTCGTTAATTTTTTTTCTTTAAGAGTGATTTCAAGGTTACAGCGACAAATTAACAAGATACCTACACTATTAATAGCGAACACACTTTCGAGAACCTGGATGATCATCTCTGTGGCATTTGAAAAGTCATGGAGTATAAGAGCGCTTCAGAATACAGACCTTGTTTTCAACACGGGCGTTTTTCCTTCACTGCGTCGCCTTTGCACGTGTCGTTTTCAATGTCAGTGGTGTTGAAGGAAAGGTGGAGATATGAGAGGATGGGTTCTACAGAGGCAAGCGTTCATTGTAAAGTGTGAACAGTGGGAGTTGTTGAGAGAGAGAGAGAGAGAGAGAGAGAGAGAGAGAGAGAGAGAGAGAGAGAGAGAGAGAGAGAGAGAGAGAGAGAGAGAGAGAGAGAGAGAGAGAGAGAGAGAGAGAGAGAGAGAGAGAGAGAGAGAGAGAGAGAGAACTTAACCAGCACATAAGCCAAGGGAGGAAGAGTAAGATTATGTTGACAAAGGTAAGGTTCGTCTACACAGCTTCTTGCCCATCATCCGCAGCCCACGTCCACAAGAGAGAGAGAGAGAAGAAAGGAACTCACTGACACTTGCTCGCCTCTACCTGCCCATCTCAAGGAGGTGAATTGTAGGACTCTCAGTGGTCCATGAATGGACGGATGAATTTGCGTAGGAGAAGAAAGAAAGATGAACATGTGAGGTGTGGGTTAAGTCAAGATGAAGGTAAGAGGAGAAGGATACAAGGGAACAAAGGGAAAGTAAGAAAGAACTGTGAAGAGAAAAGGAAGTACAGAATAAGAATAAGAATAAGAAATTTATGAGGTGAGTAAGAAAGACCGCGAAGGAAAAAGAGGAAAAAAGAAGATAAAAATAAATAGATAAAAAGGAGAGATAAGGAGGGGATGAGTGGAAAATGAAAGAGACGAAGAAATAGAATGAAGATATAAAAGAAAGAAGAGACATATAATATGAACAAGAAAAAATGAGAGCAAAGAGCAGAATAAAGGAGGAAAGTAAGAAAGAAAGAAAAGAAGAAATGAAGGAAGGGAGGAGAGAAAGAAGGAAGGAAGGAAGGAAGGAAGAGGAAAAAAGGAAGTATGAAAAGAGGGGAGGAAAGGATTCAGGGAAGTCTCGAAGATGAGAGATGAAAAGATAAAGGAAGTAAAGAAAGAAAAAAAATAGGAAAGAGGAAAAAGGAAAGAAAAGATTTAAGAAAGAACAGAAAAGACACAGGGAGAAGTAAAGGAACGAAGTATAAATATGACCGAAGAAAGAAAAAAAATAAAGACAGATAAGAAAGAATGCAAAAGATATTATCATATAAATCACGTTCAGATCGTTGGAAAGTCTCTACATTGCCCGATAACGCCTCTCTCTCTCTCTCTCTCTCTCTCTCTCTCTCTCTCTCTCTCTCTCTCTCTCCCACTCACCGTCCTACGTTCCTTCCTCCACACTTCCCTCTTCTCTCCTTTCCTCCCTCACTTACTCCTCCACATATAGCTTCACCTTCATTTCCTCTTCTCTCTCTCTCTCTCTCTCTCTCTCTCTCTCTCTCTCTCTCTCTCTCTCATTGTTACATCGGTCAACGGTATAATTTCTAGTTGACAATCATCATCGTCAGTCTCAAGACTTGCTACACCAATCCACTCACTTAATCAACACAAGAACAACATTCATAATCGTGGAGAGAGAGAGAGAGAGAGAGAGAGAGAGAGAGAGAGAGAGAGAGAGAGAGAGAGAGAGAGAGAGAAAGTGTAAATATTTGTCAAGATTCCAGAAGCAGGATTCAATTTCTGAAGCACAACAATGCAGTGAAGTAATTATTTAGTGATTCAGAACAAGATAATAATACATACAAGTAATTAGGTAAGTTAATGATCTTCGCACGGTGTATACATTCATCACACACACAAAAAATAAACAAAACAAGGGAAGGAATAAATAATGCCATGATTAATATTAGTTCTTCCTATTTACTTACTCTCTATTTACTCTACTTACTTAACTTTCACTTTACAATTTCGTCTTTCTATTTAACTCGTGCAAAACACTAACAAACTTTTTCACTCCGATATGGAGAAGATTACAACACTTAAGATAATGATATTTTAGAGCATCTACCAATAAGATAAGGGGAAGAAAGGAATAGATTATTCAATATCCATCCAGTGTTGTGCTCAGAGGTGGTTGTAGAAAAATAGTAAGTCCTTCAGAGTAGTTTTTGATTAAGAAAATATATCAAATCAACAGTCAAAAAATTAAAAGAGAGAATAAGTAATGTCACGATTATTTTTTTTTCATTAGTGTTGGATAAAATTACGAGTACTATGCTTATATTCTCCGTATGCACAATTTTATCTTCATTCTATTCTCGTCCAGAACACTCGTGCAACATTATTGGAACCAAGGAACGTACATGAGAATGTAAATCATTGGTAGGCATAAACTGTGTTCACTGTACCTACATTTTCTGCACGTCCTCTCCGTGTTAGTTATGTACAAACTTTTGTTTTCTATAGTATATCTTTTTTTCCTTTTGATTTAATTTTAACCTCTATTTTTTTTTTTTTTTTTTTTTTTTTTTACTTTTGGGAGTGGCAAGTGGACAGGATTTTGTTTTCACTTCCTCTGGCTGGTTTACTTAAATTCTGTAAAAAGAAAACATATCATAATATAAGGGATTGTCTAAGAAACCAACAAAAATCAATAGACCTACACATGACACACCTATCCATCTATCCTTTCATTCATTCATCTAATTTCCACCTCCCAATTGTGACTTGGAACGACCTAAACGGACATCCTGTTTAGGTAACGATGCATGGGCTTCCTGTACCTGATATTTACACGCAATGTTCCTAATGGGTGAAGTCTGGAAACTGTGTACAGTGTAGGCCACAACATCGTTTATGTATGCTTGAAATGCATTGTATACCTACTAAAGTTCTATAGTGAGGTGATGTAACTGTATTTAATTAATCTCGTCTCAGAATATCCTAAAACCAATTAAATTATTTTAAGTGTATGATTTTGGTCTTTAGAAGATCATAAATTAGTCGGGATGCTTGCAATATTCACCGAAAGTATTGTGAAAAGAGAAGTTAGGTTGATTTAATCTGTACTTGCTTCAGTTGTTTTGTGACTTTCTTGGAAATTACAATCTTATAAAATGTGATATATCAAATTAAGATTGGTAGAAAATGTAGAGCAGCGTAAGAGAGTATGGGATGCTATCTCTCTTTAACTGTACCTACTTATTTCCACTGTAATTTTTTTGCCTTTTCTTTTAATCTAAAGTTCCCAAGAGTACTTATATAGAATTTTGACAGACTGAGAATCGAATATGGCTTGTAATTTTATGTAATCTGCGCGTATTTCCACTGTGTTATACGTTTTTCTTCCATTTTTTTTCTCATATGCTAATAGTCTTGTAAAACCCGACAATAATGAACATAAATTCTCTACAAATCAGAAAAGTTAGGATCAGCAAGAGACATTGACCATAAAATGGCATGTTATCCGACTTTATCTACTCATATTTCTGATGTGCTTTGCCTTCTCCATTAGCTTACCCACTCCGGTGAGCAGACAGTCTTACAAAATGTAAACACTAGGTAGATTCTAAAAACATCTGAGGATTTAAGGCTTACAGAGGAGGAAAAAAAATCCGTTAAAAAAGAAGAATTTTACATATCTTTCGATGCTAAACATTGTAATCCATTAAAAATCTTATCAACAGAGAGGGCATAAGATTGGCAGAAAACGCGGAACACATTATGTAGGAAAAGAATAGTCATCTGCCTCGTGGCCTTGCCTGCACCTGTTCAAGTGTCTCTGCAAGGCTATTCAATGTTGTAACACTTGTAGTCTGATTGTGCCGAGAGGCTTGTGCGTCCGTCTCTCTAGCTGGCTGGTTGGCTAAGTAGCATTTCCTCTTCCATTAAACAGCCCTTTTGATTCCCCCCTCCAATGCCTCTCATTCGCCTCTTCTAAGAAAGTTCCATGTATTTGTTTAATCATACATGCCTGAGTTGCTTATTCTTCTTGTAAGAACGCAACTCCACGCCGAATAAGAAATGTGGTCTCGTATTACGCCTTTCTTGTGTCCTTGCTTAACATACTAATCCATTTTTCGCATTTTTTCACTTTTATCTTTCATATCACTCGGCTATTGTACCTTGTGTCTATAATATATCGTTTTTGTGTAACAGCTTCTTTTCCATAATACGAAACACAAAGTAGAGCACGGTACGTCTAGATAAAAGCGCTGATAGCGACACACGGCGGGATATGAACGAGGACTGCCACACGTACTAAAGGTACTCTAAAGCGTCAAGAGTCCGTGTATTACATATGACATTATGTATACTAGTTTTAAAGATAAGCATGCAATTTAGTAAGGGAAAGATGTACGTATGTGTATGTATGTAGTGTCTTCAGCGATGCTGCTGCTGCTGCTGCTGCTTTGTGTGTGTGTGTGTGTGTGTGTGTGTGTGTGTGTGTGTGTGTGTGTGTGTGTGTGTGATAATGGAAATGATAAGTTTATTCGACATACTGTAGGTGGTCAAAAAGTGAAAATATAATAACACGACTAAGATCATAATATAATACTAATAACAAAGTTCATGTTAACATTAACGAGTGCGTGTGTGTGTGTGTGTGTATCCACAAACAACACTCACCCTTCTCTTCGCGGCTCTTCCCCGGATCGCGGCCGCTCGCTGAGAACTTGTTGCCCATGTCGCTATTTCCTTGAGTCTTGTCCTCTCCTATTTACCTCCCTCGTCTTCGGCTCTCGACACCCACAGCGATGCACTCATCCTCCACACTCCACGACTAGCACAAGGCTTACCACACCACAGGAACTGGCCTTTCAAACCACCATGCAATAACTACAATCACACACTAGAATAAATTCACGTGATGTTACTCGCGGATAGTGGCGCCGCACACCCTCACTTCACAACGACTGTTCCACCACTGTCTGTCTATGCGCGTCCACCCCGGACTCTCGGGCTCAGGGACTTTCAATGGGCGAGAGCGTCAGCACACCACGTCCCAATCCAAGCTGCCAAGTCACTCTACAAATTAACCCTGAAACTGCAACCGCTATTAAACAGTCTCTCTTCTACTTATCTTACATCAATGATAAAGATAAGAAGTGTAATGTAAATCTGCAAATGAAGCGTGTGAGTGGTCCTGCATCTGAGAAGTGAGTAGAGATGCCCTGGTCACTGGCACAGGATCGAACACCAAATATGCCTCGGTGATGGCCTGACCTGCCTGTTGCCTAGGGTCGCTCTCGTGTCTGTCTGCGCTTGATGGGTGTTACAAATAGAGGATAGCTTAACAAATAGTGCACATGAGGTTCTTTGAATATAATTTTTTACCTGTGTGTTGATTAGTTGTACGCATAGGAGTATTCAGCAGTTATTATTGTTAATAGCGTTGTTATAGATCTATGTGCTTACTGACAGGAGTTAAGAATGGAGGATAACTTGCCAAATGGATCATATAGTACTATAAAGGGTCTTGGTGACAACTTCTTACCTATGTGCAATGCCCATGTGTTGTTGATTAATGATAATGGGAAGTTTAGCAGTTACGTCGTTATAGACCCATATCTTACCTATATAACGTGTATTCTTGCCATGTATTTCCATATGAAAGCAGTATTGCCCACAACACATTACAATCAAATCACACACACACACACACACACACACACACTTTCACTTTCAATTCACCATCAAGCCCCTCCGTTTTAATTACATGTTTCTGATTACGCTATACACGTATATAGATATGGAAACGATAACGATAACTTAACACCAATGCGTCATGTCTCAACACACTAAAATTGCTAAATACGAAAACTACAGAGATTTTTAATTTAAAGCATTTCTGAGGGACTCTATTAAGTGGTGTACATCAGTCTGAGACTGACATCTTCATTTGGTCTTTTACAGCCCTTTGTATAGCCTTTCTGATGTAACCTCTTACATGAAAAAAAGTATCTGTTAATCCCTTCAGTACTGGGACACATTTTTACATTGAGATTTGTGTACGATTATACCATTCTATTGACATTAGGAAGGTCTATGGAGGTCAGAAGATTAATGGCTAGAATCTTCCCATGAGTTTCTGAAGCTATATAAAATAAAAAAAATAGTAGCCAGAATGAATATGGAAATGCGTTATGGTACTGAAGGGATTGATAAGTAAACTCCGTAAACTCCATGCGTTTAGAAACAAGTGTGTAGTACAATGGTCTTATAAATATTTTCATAAAACATCATGGGATCTGGAAAATTAGGCAGTTCTACGCAATTGGATCAGCGTCACGTCATGATAGCTAAATGATTAACTATCAGTAGAAATGGCCTCATAGCTAAACAAAGAACTTCAACAATCATAACCAGCTTTAAGTACAAATATAGAATGTAAGCTACAAACAATGACAAAAGATATTTTTTGTGTTGTCTACATGGTCTTCTAAAGTGAATGACTCGGATGTGAGACAGAGGGAAGGATAAAAAGGTGAAAACTAAGTTGACGATTAAATGGATAAAAATCTTTTAGTGGCATGTACATCGGAAAGGTTTAATGGATGAGTGGATGAAAGCTGATACTCATAAAAAAAAAAAAAAAATGAAGATTGATAAAGCGAAGAAGGCTAATAGTAATGCACAAAATATGGAATGAGGGAAAAGTGGATGAAAGTTCTCTTATTGACACAGAGGTTTAGGTATAAGGAATGAGTGGATGAAAATTGACAAGAAGGTATAGAGTAAGAAGATAGATAAGCGGATGAAATCTGATACTGAAGAGGATTAATTAAGCTAGTGAAAAATTGCACTTTTTACTTCAATATAATATTAATCCTACATTTCAGCCTTTTATTGCTCTTGGAGGTCCAGTAAAAAATGCTCTCTCTCTCTTTCTCTCTCTCTCTCTCTCTCTCTCTCTCTCTCTCTCTCTCTCTCTCTCTCTCTCTCTCTCTATATATATATATATATATATATATATATATATATATATATATATATATATATATATATATATATATATATATATATATATATATATATATATATATATATATATATATATATATATATATATATATATATATATATATATATATATATATATATATATATATATATATATATATATATATATATATATATATATATATATATATATATATATATATATATATATATATATATATATATATATATATATATATATATATATATATATATATATATATATATATATATATATATATATATATATATATATATATATATATATATATATATATATATATATATATATATATATATATATATATATATATATATATATATATATATATATATATATATATATATATATATATATATATATATATATATATATATATATATATATATATATATATATATATATATATATATATATATATATATATATATATATATATATATATATATATATATATATATATATATATATATATATATATATATATATATATATATATATATATATATATATATATATATATATATATATATATATATATATATATATATATATATATATATATATATATATATATATATATATATATATATATATATATATATATATATATATATATATATATATATATATATATATATTAGGAGGAGACAGTAAATAGTAATAGTAGTAGCAGTAGTAGTAATAGGGAGGAGGTAGCAGACACATACCGAAGCGATAATTTACTCCCAGCTAGGTCTAATAGCACTATTTCAGGGAGTGCTGTGAATTCTCCATTAAAGCTAGTTGTGATCTCGCTGAACGTTTTCTTTTGTGTTTCAAAACTCAAGGGGGCAGTCACGGCCTGGCCTCTAAAGACAACTCTCTTACTTCTCATAAAACTACATGCACTTACCACACACACACCCTTCACTTAAAATTCAAAATTAAAATTGCCGACTCCAAATCCAGCCTTGGAGTCCAATTCAGGAGAGGGGACCAGAAACGTCCCCAGGTTGGACTGCTCTTTCGTTGGCAACCCAAAATGTCTTGACACCTCACTCCACTTTTCTTCATTAACTTCTGCAACATTTGCTATCTTAGATCTGATTTTCAATCTGTGGAACACCATCTCTCCTCTACTAAACCTCATCTTCTTTTCGTCACCGAAACACAGCTGTCTGAAGAAACTGACAGTAGCCCCTTCTCTGTTCCCTCCTACTTTCTATATTCTCTTTTTCATTCCAAAGCTAGATGTTGTGTCTATTTGAGCAACGGCTAACTTGTTCTTGTGCCCACGCTCTTAAATCTTCCGAGTTTTCCACGATCTGGCTTCGACTCAACAGTCACTTTTTAACTAAATTTATCTGTGCTGTCTATCACTCCATAACTCTTCTGACTATAGTAAATTCTTTGACTATTTAACTTCCAAAGTGATGCATATTCTGTCCCTCTAACCTTTCTCGGATATCTCCATCCTTGGAGATTTCAATGTTCATCACCAGCTATGGGTTTCCTCTCCCTTCGCTGACCATCCTGGTGAACTAGCCCACAACTTTGCTGTCCTCCGTGACCTAGAGCAATTGATGCAACAACTCGTATTCCTGACCGTCCTGGAGTTACACCCAACATCCTTGATCTTTTCCTCACATTTAATCCTCCTTCTTATGCTGTTACCCTATCTTCTCCGTTGGGGTCCTCCGATCACAATTTAATTTCTGTATCTTGCCCTATTTTTCCAGTCCCTCCTCAGGATCCCCCAAGCAGAGGTGCATCTGGTCTTTTGCCTCTGCCAGATGGGGGGACCTGAGAAGGTATTATGCTGAATTTCCCTGGAATGATTACTGTTTCCATGTCAGAGACCCACCTCTGTGTCCTGAACGCATAAAGGAGATGATAGTGTCTGACATGGAGGCGTACATTCATCATTCTTTTCATCGACCTAAACCTGCTTAACTTTGGTTTAACACAGCCTGTTCTCGTGCTATACATGATAAAGAGGTTACCCACAAAAGGTACTTCAGCCTTCCGTCTTCAGAATCTCATGCACTTTATTCTTCTGTCTGGAATCTTGGCAAGTCTGTTCTTCAACTTGCCAAACATTTCTTCATAAATAGAAAATCTCAAAATCATTCAAACTCTAACATCCCTCGTGACTTCTGGCATCTGGCCAAAAACATCTCCATTAACTTTACTTCTTCATCTTTCCCACTATTTCATCATGATGGCACCACTGCCATCTCTTCTCCATCTAAAGCTGAACTCTTCTCTCAAACCTTTGCTAAGAACTCCACCTTGGATGATTCTGAGCTTGTCCCTCCCTCTCCTCCTCCCTCTGACTATTTCATATCTTCAATCAAAGTTCTTCATAATGATGTTTTCCATGCCCCCTCTAGCCTAAACCCTCGGAAGGCTTATGGACCAGATGGGGTCCTTCTTATTGTTCTCAAAAACTGTGCTTCTGTGCTTGCACCTTGCCTGGCAAAACTCTTTCAACCATGCCCATCGACTTCTACCCTTCCTTCATGCTGGAAGTTTGCCTACATTCAGCCTGTTCCTAAAAAAGGTGACCGTTCTAATCCCTCAAACTACAGTCCTAGAGCTTTAATCTCTTGCTTGTCTAAAGTTTTTTAATTTATCCTGAATAGGAAAATTCTTAAACATCTGTCACTTCACAATCTTCTATTTGATCGCCAGTATGGCTTCCGACAAGGTCACTCTACTGGTGATCTCCTGGCGTTCCTTACTGAGTCTTGGTCATCTTCTTTTAGAGATTTCGGTGAAACTTTCGCTGTCGCGTTAGACATATCAAAAGCTTTTGTTTGAGTCTGGCACACAGCTCTGATTTGAAAACTCCCATCCCACGGTTTCTATAATTCTTTCTGCAACTTAATCTCAGGTTTCCTTTCTATTGCAGCCGTGGTAGACAGCCACTGTTCTTCTCTTAAATCTATTAACAGTGGTGTTCCTCACGGTTCTGTCCTATTATTCACTTTCTTTCTATTATTCATTAATGACCATCTTAACCAAACTTCTTGCCCTATCCACTCCTATGCTGATGATACCACCCTACATCTCTCCACGTCCTTTCAGAGACGACCAACCTTTCAGGAAGTCAACAGATCACGCAGGGACGCCACAGAACGCCTGACTTCTGATCTCTCTAAGATCTCTGATTGGGACAGAGAAAACTTAGTAGTTTTCAATGCCTCAAAAACTCAATTCCTCCATCTATTAACTCGACATAACCTTCCAGACAACTATCCCCTCTTCTTCAATGGCACTCAACTGTCTTTCACACTGAATATCCTCGCTCAATCCTTTACTCATAATTTTAACTGGAAACTTCACATCTCATCTCTTCCTAAAGCATCTTCTATGAAGATAGGCGTTCTGCGGCGTCTTTGCTAACTTTTCTCGCCTCCCAAATGCTTATTCTGTACAAGGGCCTTATTTGTATGTATGAAATACCTGTCGCATGTTTTGTGGGATTTCACTCATACAGCTTTCTTTGATAGAGTGGAATGAAAAGCTTCTCGTCTCATCAACTCCCCTCCTCTGACTGACTGTCTTCAGCCTCTTTGTCACCGCCGAAATGTTGCATCTCTTTCTATCTTTTATCGCTATTCACTTGCTAACTGTTCTACTGATCTTCATAACTGCATACCTCCCCTCCTCCTGCGGCACGGCAGCACAAGGCTTTCTTCTTCCTCTCATCCCTATTCTGTCCAACCATCTAATACAAAAGTTAACCAGTATCATTCATACCTTTCACTGGTAAACTCTTGAACTCCCTACCTGTTTCTTTTAAGAGAGAGGTGTTAAGACATTTGTCCCAGGCTCTGGACTAATTCTTTCGAATTTTTCTTGGAGATTGCTATTCTAGTGGGCCTTTCTTTTTCAATATATTTTTATCCCTTGCCAGCTCTTCCTTAAAAAAAAAAAATATATATATATATATATATATATATATATATATATATATATATATATATATATATATATATATATATATATATATATATATATATATAGAGAGAGAGAGAGAGAGAGAGAGAGAGAGACAGATAGATAGATAGATATAGATATAGTATATATGGCATTTTGATCCCTCCCTCATGCATACCGGTAATTACAGTGTGCGTGCGTGTGTGTGTGTGTGTATATATATATATATATATATATATATATATATATATATATATATATATATATATATATATATATATATATATATATATATATATATATAGAGAGAGAGAGAGAGAGAGAGAGAGAGAGAGAGAGAGAGAGAGAGAGAGAGAGAGAGAGAGAGAGAGAGAGAGAGAGAGAGAATATCAATTCCTCTCTCGTGCAAATCGATAAGTACAGTATAAATTTCTTTTATCTTTTCTTGTAATTTATGAGGACCTATTTACTTGCTTAATAAAAGAGAGCAACGTAGGAAACCGAAGCTCTGTGTGATCTGAATATAAGAGGCTACCTTCAAAAGTTATGAGAGAAAACGTTTATGAAACAAAGAACGCCACTTTCTTTAGCGGTGGTACCCAAACTTTACCTGACCGAATACCACTTGAAATTTATTCTTAAGTAGAACACATAAAGGATAGAACAACAAGGAACACAACTCAATTTAATGCAAGGAATGCATGTGAATCTTCTCCACCAACTGATCGATACCAGATTATCTTGTCTAAGACAACAATAATCATTCTGAAAATAGATTAATTTAATTTAACTAAAAATCGTACATGATCCTGAGAGTGTTCATGCACCGCCTGGAATACCTTCGCTTAGCACTAATTATACGAGTACTACCACTGGTTGGGGACCACTGTTCTATGGGTATTTTATATATATATATATATATATATATATATATATATATATATATATATATATATATATATATATATATATATATATATATATATATATATATATATATATATATATATATATATATATATATATATATATATATATATATATATATATATATATATATATATATATATATATATATATATATATATATATATATATATATATATATATATATATATATATATATATATATATATATATATATATATATATATATCACCCATAGAAAGTAACGTTCTTTCTCGTAGTCGTTTTCTCTCATAACATTTGAAGGTAAACTGTGATATTTCTTACCCAAAGAGATTTATTCATTTATTTAATTTTCCTTTTGTTTTACATTGCTCGTTTTAAAAAAAAAAAAAAAAAAATCAGTCAAGTTCCTGGGTCTGCATTTTGCCTGCAGACTCAATTGAAGACTCGCATCAATGAGTTGCTTATCTGTTGTAGTGAGAGAAAAAAAAAAATCAATGTCCTCAATGGTATTTCCTGGGAAGCAGACAAAGTCTTTATTAAAGGTGTACAAGTCCTTTACCTTTTCAGTATTGGAATACATTTTGCCTTGAGATCTGTGTACGTACATGGAGGCCAGAGTCTTCACTACTCTAATCTCCACACAAATCTCTGAAGCTGTTTAAATTAAAATCACCAAATATCTAGTAAGAAAAATGAATATGGAATATGGCTCACCAGTGTATATGGGTATGGATATTTTCCAAAATGAATATGTAAACAAGTGTGCCTTGGAACTCTACGCTACACTTATTTGCCGCGGATGGAGATTCAGGCAGATATAGGATAAAAGCAGCCCGGAGGGCTTCTCTCGGTAAACCAGTAACTAAAATTATATGGCAGCACCACCACCTCTACACTGCAGTCCATCGACCTGTCGTATCACGTCTCAAAACCCTCTGCCAGCTCACTGGCATCCGACTGGACGATGCGGACTACCTTGTGCTGCCCACCTTTCCCCAGTTGGAAGTGATCCACAACCACCTTCGTCACGAATTGGCTACCGGAGAAAAAAGCTGTTGTTGCCGCACTTTTCACTGGCCTCCCTCCATCTTTTCACTTATATACTGACGGCTCCAAGATAGATGAATGTGAGGGTGCAAGTGTGTGGTTGTGAATGTACCTTCAGGTTCCGACTGCCTATCTATTCATCGGTGTTTTCTGGTGAATGTTTTTTTTCTTGATAAGGCCATAGATTATGCATTAAATTTTCACCCCATAATTGATTTTTCCGGATTTCATGTAAACAATAGATTCCAGCGACACAGATGCAAATGAAAGCCAAGGGAACATCATAAATAAGTCTCATTCATGTCGTAAATACATCACACTGATTTGGGTGCCTGGACATTCCAGTATACGCGAAAATGAACATGCTAGCTCGATCAACTGAGGGTCTCGAGGTCTCGAGGGAGCATGGAACCTCCTTCGGGATCTGTAATCATGATTCCCATTTGTTAAATCATCAGCAAAACTCCTGTAGTAAAATCACTAGGACAACCTCCACCTCCACACCATGAAACCCATCCTGGGTGAGTGGGCCTTCTCTAATCGTCCATTAAGGCGGCAGGAAGTGGTCCTTGCACCAATATGCTCTCCTACATCTCTAATACTTTCCCACTACAGTATTCCAGTTGCAATGTCACCCTCTGTGTGTGTGTGTGTGTGTGTGTGTGTGTGTGTGTGTGTGTGTGTGTGTGTGAGAGAGAGAGAGAGAGAGAGAGAGAGAGAGAGAGAGAGAGAGAGAGAGAGAGAGAGAGAGAGAGAGAGAGAGAGAGAGAGAGAGAGAGAGAGAGAGAGAGAGAGAGGTGTCACGCTCAGCCCTGCGGATAAAAGTCAATGGGGGCAACACTGTCATCACAAGAGTAGGTAGAGGTGCTGGGGGTCACCTACGACCAAGGGTTGACCTTCAAGACCCACATTGCGTGCCTTGCCAGGGCAGACTCCGGAAAGCTCGCCTCACTCAGAAGAATGTCGTGGTTGCTGGATGATGGCGGGGCTGGAGCTGTTCTATACAGCACAGGTAAGGTCCTCCTTGGAGTTCTCGTGCCTTTCGTGGGGCGGCTCCGCCAACAAACACCTCACCTTGGACAAAGTACAGAACCGTACAGCAAGGATTATCAGGGACGCTGCCGGGCAGCAGCTATGACTTCACACCCTCCAACATCACCGTGACGTGGCGGGGCTCACCGTTATGTACAAAGTGCACGTGAAAAGAGTGAGGCACATGCAGAAACTATATCTGCCAGCACGCTCACCTCAGGTCACCACCCGCACGGTCACCCAGACACCTGGTGAGCTCCTGCTGACCCGATACGGGACGTGGCATCACCAAAGACAATATATTAACTCGTGTGTTAGGAAATGGAACACTCTGTTGTTTTCACAGGAGATAAACCTCAGACATTTAAAATACAAGTGAATAATTGGTTACTGAGGCAAGGGTGAATGTGTACAGTGGACGTAGTGTATTTATCATCATTATAATGTAAAGTATTATATGCATTTTTGCAAAAACTTTGTTGTATATATACAGAATGTATATAATACCAGGGTCAGATTTTAAGATAGGCTGCACTAACTCTGCATTCTTTAGTTTGTAAAGACAACATTCCTATGTAATGTAGAAGTTGTTTTTCCTGCACATTTGATCAGTGTAAATTGAGAGAGAGAGAGAGAGAGAGAGAGAGAGAGAGAGAGAGAGAGAGAGAGAGAGAGAGAGAGAGAGAGAGAGAGAGAGAGAGAGAGAGAGAGAGAGAGAGAGAAGACAAGACAAGACAAATTTATTTATGCTCAGACTTTGACAAAAGTATGGAGCACAGCTCCCTTACAATAAACATCTCAGAGTATCCAAAAACTCTCTTTACACATTATCTAAAAATAGAAAGTACAGACTTAATAAATAGTGCTGCTCTGCGTTGTATCGTGTATCTGTTATTTTGCAATAACTCCACAAATTTGTACCTGTTTGGACTATATCTATAATACATGGGCAAATACTATATCCTAAGTAGTGTAATTTCTTGATTGTTACTTTCTAATAACACATGATATTCATCTCCTATTACATTATTATTACGTACATTTATCATAAGTCCTTTCCTCTCTTGGAATTCTGTTATACCTACCAGTCGCAATTGGTAATCTGTGATTGTTAGTTCTCAGTCTACATAGAAAAAATCTAGATAGTTTTACTAAATAACTTTCTAAGGCAAAATTATCTTTATAAGAAACATAAGTACTACATGAAGATTTACTACATAATAATGAGCGCCATTCAGTTATCCATTGATCCTTAACATTTCTCTCAAAAACATCTCTCAACCATACGTAGTTATTTACATCTTGACAAATCCATACACCCGACAGACCCGAACTATTCAACAATGTTCTTATGTAGCTCAACCATGGTGATTTAAATGTGTTTTCGTTATACAACTTCAAAACACATTGATACATCACATAACATAATTTCACTTGTTTGCCAGTCAGCAGCCTAGACCAATAATTCAGCATTCTTGTTTTTATATGTACACTGACAGGATACTTGCCCAACTCCCCATATACCATTGCATTACACGTAGTCTTACGAACATTCAGGATGTTTAAAAAATGTGACTTGAACATTTTCTACATCTTTGGAGGTGTTAAATCCCCAAATCTCACAACCATATGTAATAACTGGTAACACCATAGCGTCAAACAACTCTAGTTGAAGATCAATTGGTAAATCAAACTTTCGACATTTGGCAATTAGACTGTACATAGCTCTTCTTCCTTGTTGGCTTAAGTTGTGTTTGACACGATTTAAAACTTCCGTTGTAATTCATAATGACACCTAAATATTTATACTCATCAACGATTTCAATATTCTCTCCTTTAAGTTGAAAGTTGAAATTTCCTACTTCACATTTTTCCTTGGAAAATATAGAATTTTTGTTTTTTTCACAATTAATGTCAAGCTTCCATTTCTCCATTTCTCACAATAATTTTCCATAGCTTTAAAAGCATTACTAATACCTTCTTCATTCTCAGCTAGTATAAACGTGTCATCTGCAGAGAGAGAGAGAGAGAGAGAGAGAGAGAGAGAGAGAGAGAGAGAGAGAGAGAGAGAGAGAGAGAGAGAGAGAGAGAGAGAGAGAGAGAGAGAGAGAGAGAGAGAGAGAGAGAGAGAGAGAGAGAGAGAGAGAGAGAGAGAGAGAGAGAGAGAGAGAGAGAGAGAGAGAGAGAGAGAGAGAGAGAGATGCCTTCATCTTTAGCTACCAGCTCGTCATTCTCCAGTGACAGTGCTGAGGCTGAAAAAAAACCACCAACCACACTGGGGCACCAGATCCAACGGAAGAGGAAGTCAGCCCCCATGACGAGCCTCTATCCCAAGGGAAGCTGTGTCTGGACTGAGGCAACAGACACACAAGGAGGAATCCCACACTAGGTAGCAACAGACCAGGTGCCCTCAGTGTAATAAGCGCCAAGGCCACAGTCAGGACCAGTGCCCAAGAAAGGTCTGTGAATAATGCCAAGGGCGCTTTCATTCTCCCTTGAACTGCCGCGTCAAGATTGCCGACCAGAAGCAGCAGGAGCTGGTGCAGGCAGTGAGACAATGTGGGCAGGAGACCCTGCTCGCCCTGAGAAGCATCACCTGGCAGTTACAGCAGCCTACTCACATAAGGGGGAATCGGGTTCCCACTGGTGCTTTCACCGGGTCTTCCCGTCCAACAGTCTCCCTGGCCTGCTATCCCACCTGCCTGCAATATTCATTATCGAGCCGGAGCGTACCGACAACCATCAGAACATGCCTACCACCAGTGAATTAACTATAGTGTCAGTAAATGTGAGAGGTTTCTATAAGAAAACATTGGGAAACTGACTAACAGAAACCGGGCAGACATAGTGTTTGTGTGTAAGACACTTTTGGACTGCTCAGTGCCGCCAAATTATGCCCGTGTACGAAGCTACTCCACCTGGATCAGGAAAGACCACTCGACACTGGGGGGAGGCGTGGCATTCTGCTACAAAGAAAACGTAAACATCCAGGAGGTAAAGCTTTCCGTGCCTGTGCTCAGGGTAAACTGTGCAGTGGTCAGGTGGGAATAAAGCGGTGGTGGAATCTTGTCAAGGAACAGCAGGGCGAATCCATGGGGTGCACAATACTTTCTCTCCAACGGAATGATGGAGGTGTGGCTAACACTGTCAAGGAGGAGGTAGTAGACACCTACCGGAATGATAATTTACGTCCAGCGAGGTCTAATAGCACTAGTTCAGGGGAAGCTGTGAACCTTCCATTAAAGCTAGCTGTGATCTCGCTGAAAGTTTCCTTTTGTGTCTCAAAACTCAAGGGGGCAGTCACGACTCGCTCTCTAAAGATAACTCTCCTTCTTCACACAAAACTACATGCACAAATACACCTTTCACTTCTAAATCAAATTTAAAACAAAAAATGGCGACTCAACAACAAGCCTCGGAGTCCCATCCTGGGGAGGGGACTAGAAATGTCCCCAGGTCAGACTCCTCTCCTGACAACAACCCCAAATGCCTTGACACCTCCCTCAACTTTTTCTACATCAACTTCTGCAACATTCGCAGTCTAAGATCTAATTTTCAATTTGTGGAATACCACCTCTCTACTAAACCTTATCTTCTTTTCCTCACTGAAACACAGCTGTCTGAGGCAATTGACAGTAGCCCCTTCCGTGTTCCCTCCTACTTTCTCTATTCTCATTTTCGCTTCAAAGCTGGATGTTGCGTCTATGTACGCAACGACTTAACTTCCTCTCGTGCCTATGCTCTTGAATCTTTCGAGTTTTCCACCATCTGGCTCCGACTCAACAGTCACTCTCTAACTAAATCAATCTATGCTGTCTATCTCTCCCCTAACTCTTCTGATTATAGTAAATTCTTCGTATAGATTTCTATTATTGGACGCTTCAATGTTCACCACCAGCTTTGGCTTTCCTCTCCCTTCACTGACTATCCTGGTGAACTAGCCTTCAACTTTGCTATCCATCATGACCTAGAGCAACTGATGCAACACCCTACTCGTATTACTGATCGCCATGAAGACACACCAAACATTCTTGATCTCTTCCTCACCTCTAATCCTTCTGCTTATGATGTCACCCTTTCATCTCCGTTGGAGTCCTATGATCACAATCTCATTACTGTATCTTGTCCTATTTCTCCAATCCTTTCTCAGGATCCCCCAAAGCGGAGGTGCCTCTGGCTTTTTGCCTCTGCCAGTTGGGGAGAACTGAGGAAGTATTATGTTGATTTTCCCTGGAGTGATTACTGCTTCCGTGTTAGAGACTTATCTTTTTGTGGTGAACGCATAACGGAGGTGATAGAGTCTGGCATGGAGGCGTACATTCCTCACTCTTTTTCTCAACCTAAACCTTCTAAACCTTGGTTTAACTCAGCCTGTTCTCGTGCTATACATGATAGATGTTACGGCCCGCCCGTAACATACTCCACTACCATCACCTCCTCCGCTTGCTACCTCGTTCGCCACCTCTCCACCTCCCTTCCACGTCACCGTCTCATGAACCTTCCACGCCACCGTCTCATGAACCCTCCACGTCACCGTCTCATGAAGCCCGCTACTGTCCCGAAGTTGGATTCACGCGGCCCCATTCGACTCAAGCGGAAGTGTTAAGCAAGCTCTCCGGCTTTCTGGAAGTCAGTCGAGGTCAAGGCCTCAACCAGTGAACACAACGCCTCTTGGACTACCGTGGGATCCACCTCACCCAGCACTTCACCACTGCGACACCTCATAAGTATCACTTCCCTCGTCCGTTTTTCCACATTGCCTCCATATAGGATTAGTATTATTGTTAGGTATTAAGTTGGGTTCTTTATTGTTGTATTTATTTATGTGTATATATGTATATGTGTATGTCAGTTTCATGTGTTTCATGTTATATCTATATGTGTATGTCAGTTTCATTATTGGGTTATTAAATAGCTTTTAAGTGCCCCCTTTGCATTTCCTCACCAGTTGAACCTGCAGTGTTTTTTTTTATTGTTATTGTTCACCGGCTCCCCGATGCCAATCTTACCCGTTTAACCGGTGAACGTAACAATTGGCGACCGTGACAGGACTATTATAACCCTTGTTCAGTGTTCCATTTTTCCAGTGACTTTTTTTCTGTGATTACATTATTTTTTTTTGTGTTTCTGTGGTGTTGTGACTTTGATGTGTTTTTTCTGTGACTTACTCTGCGTGTGGTTTAAATTTACCTTTGTGCGATCAAGTGGCTCCTTTTGGGTTAAAAGTGCTTCGTGACTTTCATTGGTATCGCATAGCAGTGGTAGAGCAGGAAACCAGGTAGAAAGGCGTGTTCACCGATAGCACTTATCTCTATTTTTGCACATAGGCAGGTGTGTAATAAGTGTTATCCAAGTGTTGGGATCATCATATGTTCATGCGAACCCTCAATCCCCTCACTTCGCGGATCATTTTTCTCGCTAGTTAGAATTGGCCATTTTAACTAGTCTCTCAGACTAATCCGCCTCCTTATCAATAACAAGTCTCAGTACAATTCGCTCCTCACTCTCAAGTCTCGTAACTAGAGTAATCCGGATCCCTCTTAATGCCGTAATTCTCTAGTTTACCCCTCATTAGTGATTGTACTCATAAGTGTTTACTTAAGTATAATCTAGGTAATTTCAAGGTTGCCTTTATTATCACTCTGCCAAGTTCCTCACTTAAGTAATTCGCTTATCATTTTTTTGTTGTTGTTTAACATCTATTTAATATGGCTTCCGCTCAGTTTAACGTTGAAGATTTTGTGCTGACCCTTCTCTGGAACAACTTAAAGGTGCTAATATAAAGAAGGACCAATGGAAGACCATCGCTAAACATTTTGATGTTCCCATCACGTCTCAGATGACTAAAGAGGTCATTAAGAATGTAGTTGTTGAACATCTAGTGCAAGAAGGTCAGTTGCTAGGAAATGCCATAGAAGAGTTAACTCCCATGTCAGCCTCTACGAGGACTATAATACACAGTCCCCAGGAAGAACAGGATAAGAGTAGGATAAGTCAGTGGGAAATTGAGAAGCTTAGACTAGAATACCGGATGCATGAAAACAAATGCAACTACAGGCAGAAAAAGAAGCGAAAGAAATGCAACTACAGGCAGAAAAGAAGAAAGAAATGCAACTACAGGCAGAAAGAGAGAGAGAATTACAGGAAAGACAAATGCAACTACAGGCAGAAAAGGAAGAGAGAGAATTTCAGTTACAACTTAAAAGGCAGGAGAAAGAGTTAGAAATTCAGGAGTTAACCCTACGAAATGACGCTAAGTTTAGAGGGGAAGAAATAGATATAAAGAAAAAGTTAGCAAGCTTTAATCCTGCTACAGCTGCTCCGCTAGTTCCCCCTTTTGATGAATCTGATGTTGACGGGTCATTTCGCGCTTTTGAGAGCATTGCTAATAGGAATAAATGGCCCAAGGATCAGTGGGTGTCTCTCCTTGTCCCTAAGCTAGTAGGAAAAGCTTATAGGGTATACAACGGCCTTAGTGATGAGGTAGAATATGAAGAGATCAAAGGTAACATTCTAGACGCCTACTCTATCACTTCTGACGGATACAGACAACAGTTCCGAAAGTATGTGAAACCAGACTCTCACACCTATGTTGAATTTGCTAGTGAGAAACTAAGACAATTTAAGAAATGGTTAGCCGCCCTTAACATTACCACCTTTTCGGAGTTGCTCAATCTAATGGTCCTGGAAGAATGGAAGAACAAGTTACCCTTTAATATTCTGAGGCATGTGGAAGAACGGGAGAGAGTGATCTTATGTCTGCCGCTAAAGTGGCTGATGCCTTTGCTTTGTTGATGGGATCCCTGGGTAGTAGAGGTCGTGGTTCACTATCTAATGTTAGGTCCTCCTTTGGGGAAGGTTTTGGGGCGCGGGTGGTAAGCCGACCGGATTCTCGCCAAATGCATATAATTCCCCTGGTGTACATACTGTAAGAAACCAGGTCACACGATCCAGAAATGTAGACACCCAAATTGCAAGGCCTCTCAACGTCAACTTTCTTTTGTGGCCCCTAAACCTAACACATTTGAGAACAAGAAACCAGTGGCCCTAGCTAACCCTGTCAACTCTCCTCTAGAACTTTATGACTCGTACATGTATCAAGGTAAAGTGTCCCTGACTGATGGTAAAGACAAGGCAATAAATGTCAAGGTTCTGCGTGATACAGGTGCTGCCCAATCCATCTTAAGGGAAGATGTCATCCCTAACATCAAACAGGCTTTCACTGGGAGAAGGTGATCCTTACAGGTCTCGAATCACAGCTCTCCTATCCCTTGGCTAATATTAGCTTACAGTGCCCTTTCATTTCAGGAGAGGTTGTGGTAGCCATTAAACCTGGTGAACTGCCAGTACCGGGGGTACATCTTGTACTGGGTAATGATCTTGCGGGTAACTTGGCTGTTCCAAACTTAATTGTTCTTGATTCTCCCTTAACAGAAAGTCCCACTAAGACCCTGGACGAAACATCCCCTCACTTCTTCCCAGTGTGTGCAGTCACCAGGTCTCAGTCCAAGTCCCCTGCCCTTTCACCACCTCCTCCACCAATGATTGCCTCTACTGACAACTTGTACAATAACATCATTTCAAAGGAGAATTTGATTAATGCTCAGGAACAGGATCTCACTTTGGCTAAGATCAGACATGTTGCCAGTGAGACAAAGGATATGTCTAAATTGCCTTGTTTTTATTATCAGGAAGGAGTCCTGATGCGTGCCTACAGACCTCCTGAACTGAAACAACTAGACACCTGGTCAGAAACACATCAAGTTGTCATCCCTTGTCTGTAAGACCAGCCATTATAGAACTAGCTCATGATGGATTGTCAGGTCATCTAGGCATCCAAAAACCTACAAGAAGGCTCTTCAACATTTTTTTGGCCAGGAATGAAAAAGGATGTGTCACACTATGTAAAAACATGTCACATATGTCAAATTGTGGGTAAGCCTAACGAACGCCTTGTGCCAGCTCCTCTGACGCCTATTCCAGTTCAGACGGAGCCCTTCGAAAAGATCGTTCTAGACTGCGTAGGGCCCTTACCCAAAACCAAACGAGGGAATCAGTATTTGTTAACCCTCATGGATCCCACTACCAGGTACCCTGAAGCATTCCCTCTTAAGAACATCACATCAAAGACCATTGTAAAACATCTAATACATTTTTTCACCTCGGTAGGAATTCCAAAACAAATTCAGTCTGACAAGGGTAGCAATTTCACTAGCAATTTTTTCCAACAGATAGTGAATGAGCTAAACATCGACCATGTAACCTCCTCGGCTTACCACCCCAATCCCAAGGCTGTCTGGAGCGGTTTCACCAAACATTAAAATCCATGATGAAGAAGTATTGCTTGGAGCATCAAGGAGACTGGGATGAAAGTATCTCTTTCCTTCTCTTCGCTTTAAGAGAATCTCCTCAAGATTCTTTAGGTTACTCCCTTTTGAATTACTCTATGGTAGACAGATCAGGGGGCCTCTCAAAATATTAAAGGATCAATGGTTTACTCAAAATACTCCTTCAAGCCCCAGTGTGTCTGACTACATCAGTAACCTTAAGAATAAAATCAGTGAAGTCAGATCTTTTGCTAAATCAAACTTCCTCAAATCTCAAACTAAAATGCAACAAAATTCTCTTCCCAAATCTGTCATGAGAAGTTTCAAACCAGGAGACAAGGTTTTACTTTTCTCCCACTCCAGGCAATGCTCTTCACAGTAAGTTCATGGGACCTTATGTTGTGGCTCAAAAACTAAGTCCATTAAACTATGTGGTCCACACTCCTGACCGTCGTAAGGATTCCCAACTAGTTCATATTAATCTAATGAAACCTTACCACTCCAGAGAACCAGAGGACGACTTGTCTCGCACTGTACCTGTATGTCTGGTAGGGAAGGAGTCTGGTCCTGTGCCCCCCGAGGAAGAGTCCGACATCGAATTCCTCTTCTCGTCACCTAAAGGACGCCCCTCAAACAGCCAAATCATGTCCAACCTTGATGAGGTGTTTCTTTCCTTAACACCTTCACAACAGTCTGATCTTAAAAAGTTATTGCTAGACTTTTCAGAAATCACAGGTGACCTTCCAGGACTTTGTACTACTATCCAACATGATATAACATTAATATCTAATGACATCAAGCCTATAAGACAACCAGCCTATCGCATTTCACCCATTAAAAGAGACTTGATGAAAAAAGAGGTAGACTATCTGCTCTGTCATCACCTTGCAGAACCTAGTATATCCCCTGGGCTTCTCCTGCCTGTTAACATCTAAGCCAGATGGTAGTAGTCGATTTTGCACCGACTACAGGAAATTAAATAAAGTGACGGTGCCAGACTCCTACCCATTGCCCTTGATAGAGGACCTTATAGATAGCATAGGAGTAGCCAAATTTGTAACCACTATAGATTTACTTAAAGGTTACTACCAGATTCCCTCTCGGACGAGGCCCGAATAATATCCGCCTTCATCACCCCCTTCGGGCTATACCAATACACAGTGATGCCCTTCGGCTTGTCTAATGCTCCCGCCACCTTCCAGAGGGCTATAAATTACATCACCCAGGACTTGGAGGGAACATCTGCCTATCTGGACGACCTGGTGGTGACTTCGGACGACTGGGTGACACATCTGACCCGTCTCCGGAGGCTGATGGGTCGGTTGCAGGAAGCCGGTCTTACAATCAACCTGGCCAAGTCCACCTTCGGGAACTCTACGGTGGTCTACCTGGGACATGTGGTGGGGACCGCAAGGTTTGCCCCAAGAGAGCCAACGTGGAGGCCATCCTTGGCTTCCCTGTCCCTACCACCAGGAAAGCTCTCATGAGGTTCTTGGGGATGGCTGGTTTCTACAGACGATTCTGTAGGAATTTCTCCACCCTGGCCGCCCCTGACGGACCTTATCAGCACTTCCGTCCCCTTCCACTGGACCCCGACCTGTGACCAAGCCTTCCAACATCTCAAGGCGTTCCTCTCCTCGGAGCCAGTGGTCTGGACGCCAGATCACTCCCGCCCTTCCATCTACAAGTGGACGCGAGTGGAGTTGGAGTGGGTGCTGTCCTCCTACAAGCGGACCCCACAAGCGGCATCCTCCATCCCATCGCCTATCACTCCACCAAGCTGAAGAAACACCAACTCAACTACTCCACCATCGAGAAGGAGGCTCTGGCACTCGTCCTGGCGCTCCAACGTTTTGAGTGCTACCTTCATCCTGGTCCTCAAACTACGAAGGTCTTCACCGATCACAACCCTCTGGCCTTCCTTCACGCCATGAAGAACCGAAACCAACGCATTCTTAGGTGGGCCTTGTTAACTCAACCCTTCAACTTGAAGTCCACCATATCAAGGGGTGGACAACATCATCGCCGACGCCTTATCAAGATCTCCCGTCTCACCTCCTTCATGAGCCCATTACGGAGGTCTTAGGGGAGGAAATGTTACGGCCCGCCCGTAACATACTCCACTACCATCACCTCCTCCGCTTGCTACCTCGTTCGCCACCTCTCCACCTCCCTTCCACGTCACCGTCTCATGAACCTTCCACGCCACCGTCTCATAAACCCTCCACATCACTGTCTCATGAAGCCCGCTACTGTCCCGAAGTTGGATTCACGCGGCCCCATTCGACTCAAGCGGAAGTGTTAAGCAAGCTCGGCTTTCTGGAAGTCAGTCAAGGTCTAGGCCTCAACCAGTGAACACAACGCCTCTTGGACTACCGTGGGATCCACCTCACCCAGCACTTCACCACTGCGACACCTCATAAGTATCACTTCCCTCGTCCGTTTTTCCACATTGCCTCCATATAGGATTAGTATTATTGTTAGGTATTAAGTTGGGTTCTTTATTGTTGTATTAATTTATGTGTTATATGTATATGTGTATGTCAGTTTCATGTGTTTCATGCTATATCTATAAGTGTACAGTGTATGTCAGTTTCATTATTGGGTTATTAAATAGCTTTTTAAGTGCCCCCTTTGCATATCCTCACCAGTTGAACCTGCAGCAGTGCCAACTCAACACAACCTTTTTTTTTTTTATTGTTATTGTTCACCGGCTCCCCGATGCCAATCTTACCCGTTTAACCGGTGAACGTAACAAGCCGCCGGGGTGTCTTGTCTAGTAGAATGTCATGCAGAGCCGCCCGGGGGGCTCTGACATAACTTTTCGTCTTCGTACGCAGTCAGTCATTAAGTCGTATTAACAGTTATAGTAATAGTATTAATAGCAATAGTAGTAGTAGTGTCGTGATCCGAGATGTTGCACGACATTGCACAAATTCTCTAGCTACTGGTTACAAAAAGCCAAAGTTTTTTTCTACCTTTAATTAACAAAAATAATATCTATACAGAAGATGTTCGATACGGCGCCGGCAAATGACAATCACCACTCCTTCTGTCGCCTTCTCTACTGCAATTCATTACAATTTCTCTTACAACCATATGAGAATTACTTTAATCTCATATACGAATGCAGCAACGTAACTCGTCACTGAACATACATAATTGTTTCATGTGCAATAATTCAAACTTATTCTCTTCATCTTTCAATATCTGAACAATGTGCTTTATTTATCTGTAAATCTCATATGCAGTAAGTACAACATTCCCCCTTTCAACCAGTTACCCATATATAAAAATTATCATTACTTGGTACATGAATAAAAGCAACCAACGTAACACACCACTAAATATATTACCACACACATACCTTACTCCATCCGCGAAAATGACAACGTAACACATCACCGAATATAATGACAAATCTTGATATATCCACGCAAGTAACTTCACTCAACAAGTCTCATATGGAACCATGCGTGCTTTGGGATCCGAGGGGTCTCCAAGCGCACGGGTTCGAATCCTGTCCACGGTCTGAGTGCAGGTTTGGCTTCCTCACTAAGGGCAACGGTTTCCTAGCGGGTGGGCTTTGAGATAGGAGGTACCCTATAAAGTATCCCCTTTAGCCCATAAATTCCCGTGAAAAGCCCACATGGTATAAATAAAAAAAAAAAACCCACTTTCTCTTAGTAATCATACATAAGAAGTACTTTAACTTTGTACACGAATACACACAAGTAACTTATCCATCAGAGCAACACCACATTCTTTACTCATAATACGGGAATGAAAGTATATCACGGCGTTATATTTATCCAAGTACATACACATAAACACATATCCTAAAATAATACCTTAACATCCTATCATGGTTCCTCCTATCTAATTTACCTTCAAAGACTGCATTGCAACTTATAGCTCCACTTACTGTTTATATGAAGTACAAAACGTTCATGCCGCCCTCAGCTATGCAGGTGAGCCACGGTTGTCCTCTCTACTTTCGCTCTCGTCTCTCTCTACCTCATGCCTCTACAATTTCCCTTCAGGAACTTATGGGGGCGTGTCTTGACCTGCACAACACGCCCCTCAAATGTACCGTTCACAAATCAAGTACAAGCTCACGTGATCCCCACGTGTGTGGTGTCAACAATATCTAAGAACAATAACATCACAGGATGTTTACCTGACATGGGATGGCCGGGGTTATTAACTGTTTCCTTTCCACCCTCCTGCCTCTTCTAATCCCTTTTATGGCAGTATGCAACAACAACACAGCGTACTAGCAAACTAACATACATCGATGTTTTCTTTATTTCTTGTTTCTTCATATTTCAATTATGATGTGGACATCCGTCAGAAGTAGTAGTAGTAGTAGTAGTAGTAGTAGTAGTAGTAGTAGTAGTAGTAGTAGCAGCAGCAGCAGCAGCAGCAGTAGCAGTAGCAGTAGTAGTAGTAGTAGTAGTAGTAGTAGTAGTAGTAGTAGTAGTAGTAGTAGTAGTAGTAGTAGTAGTAGTAGTAGTAGTAGTAGTAGTAGTAGTAGCAGCAGCAATATTATTATTATTATTATTATTATTAGTAGTAGTAGTAGTAGTAGTAGTAGTAGTAGGGAGGCGGTGGCGTAGTGGATAAGGTGGTGAGCGTGGGATCGGGCAGACGTCCACGCGTAGGTTTCGAATCTCACCACGTACAGCCTTAAAACACTTTGCCATTTGTCGAGTGGTTTAAAGTTACCTACATGTCACCATCCCACCACGTACAGCCTTAAAACACTTTGCCATTTGTCGAGTGGTTTAAAGTTACCTACATGTCACCATGATACCCAGGTTCTAGGTTTACACTCAAGATGAGCTTCGGGGGTGATATGGGCCTTGATATGGGTACCACTATAAATAAAATAAAATTGCCTGCGCCACTAATGGGCGGAAGCTGAACAGCGCTTCCCATACACTCTTCAGATGTGCTTACAGGCGCTATAGGCCTTACCGTAAAAAAAAAGAAAAAAAAAGTAGTAGTAGTAGCAGCAGCAGCAGCAGTAGTAGTAGTAGTTGTTGTTGTAAATGTAGTAGTAGTAATAGCAGGATAAAAACAAATAATTCTATCTTATCCCCTTCATGCCTTCCTTTTTACCCTATAATTACAGAATGTTGTGGTCAAAAAGATAAAAAAAAAAAAAAAAAATCAAGGACATAAGAAAATCAGAACATAAAGTGATCAACATGTGGCAGTTCTTGTATACATGTTTACTTACGTCCACTTATCCTCCCTATCTAGAAATCTAATTGATCTTCTAAAGTCCGCCTTGAAACAGGCAGCCGCCTGGCTCTATGCAGGCATCTAGGAACATGTGCATCATGATATTATTATTATTATTATCATTATTATTATTATTATTAATATTATTATTAGTAGTAGTAGTAGGTAGTAGCAATAGTAGTAGTAGTAATAGAAGTAGTAGTAGTAGTGATAGAAGTAGTAGTAGCAAATATAGTACCTAGTAGTAGTAGTAGTAGTAGTAGTAGTAGTAGAAGCAGTAATAGTAGTACTAGTAGTAGTGATACTAATAGAAGTAGTACGTTACGTGTGTTTGTTACTGTGGGCGTATTGTCACAGTATTTGCGCACGCGTGAAATGAATAACGGTGATTGGTTATTTGGTTTGGGCACGCAGCCACTGACTAATAACACTTATACATAACAAATCTGACGAATCAGAGCGGTTTGTGGAGAGAAGTGACCCTATTTCAGTTCAATGTATGGAAGATATCTGAACGAGCAAGGTGTCGCCTCGATCACATCCATTGTATCGACTGATTTTATGAAAAGAAATAAGGTAAGCAGCACAGTGGATAAGGTGGTGAGCATGGGATCGGGCAGACATCCACGCGTAGGTTCGAATCCCACCACATACAGCCTTAAAACACTTTGCCATTTCTCGAGTGGTTTAAAGTTACGTACATATCACCATGATACCCAGGTTCTAGGTGGTTACACTCAGAGTGAGCTTGGACGGTGATATGGGCGCTAATATGGATACCACTATAAATAAAATTGCCTGCGCCACTAATGGGCGGAAGCTGAACAGCGCTTCTAATACACTCTTCAAGTGTGCCTACAGGCGCTATAGGCCTTACCGTAAAAAAAAAAAGCTATTATTGTTAGTATAATAATAATAATAATAATAACAATAATAATATTAATAACAGTAATAATGATAATAATAATGATAATTATTTTTATTACTATTACTATTATTATTATCATTATTATTATTATTATTATTATTATCATTATTATTATTATTATTATTATTATTATTATTATTATTATTATTAATATTATTATCATTATTATTACTATTACTATTATTGTTATTATTATTTTTATTTTCATTATTATTATTATTATAATTATTATTATTATTATTATTATTATTATCATTATTATTATCATTATCTTTATTCTTATTATTGTTATTATTATTTTTGTTATTATCTTTATTATCATTATTATTATTATTATTATTATTATTATTATTATTATTATTATTATTATTATTATTATTATTATTATTATTATTATTATTATTATCATTATTATTAGCAGTAGTAGTAGTAGTATCAGTAGTAAAAGTACTAATAGATGCTAATATAGTGGTAGTGATAGAATTATTATTATTATTAGTAGTAGAAGTAGTAGTAGTAGTAGTAGTAGTAGTAGTAGTAGTAGTAGTAGTAGTAGTAATAGTAGTAATAGTAGTA